>NC_050476.1:1490500-1715500 GCF_013373865.1 Monomorium pharaonis
TAAATTCGAGTGTCGTGATGATTTCAGCCATTTAAAATTGTGTACACTAGTTTATACGATAAAAGTCTGTTTAAAAACGATATCAAAACACAGAGCTATATGAGATTTATCGAGAAATGTTGCCTGAATTGAATATAACTACTCAGCACGACACTTTTATTCGAGTATCGTGTTGGTTTCGGGATCAAAAAATTATTTGGAAATTTTTAATCGCTAAAACTCTGTTTATAAACAATATTAAAGCACAAAACTGTACAAATATTATCGATACTTTTCGCTAGAATTGTCATAACTGTCCAGCATGTCACTTTAGATTTAAACCAAAGTATTGTTACAATTAATTCAATGTAATTTTTCAAGAGGTTGCTTTAACATATCAATTAATATTGATGGATTTCTATAGAAAAAATTATGCATAATTATTTCACCAAAATTTGCATATTTTTGTGGATGAATATCTGCGCATTTTACAGATTTTTATACAATATTTTCACCTTCGAAATTTTTCTTCACAATATTTTGCAGAATTATATGTAATGTTTTCTGAAATTTTTTGCCTTTTAAAAAAGTTACATAAAATTTTGAAGTCGAAAACTTTGTATAAAATTCTCTAAAAACTGCAGAAATTCGTGCCCAAAAATATGCAATTTTTGGTGCAGCAATTTTTAATAATTTTTTCCTACGGATTTTTTCTAACGAAAGGTAGTGACTGTCAATTTTGGTCTATTTTAGTTAAAATTGATAAATTATAACAACTCAGGCCATTCCCAATTGCTGTTTATCATGGCTACAATAAGCTTAAGAACAGTAATGTTTTTTTAGAAAAATTTATTTAAAAAATGAAAAGTTTTTAAACAAAAAGTTTGCACTTAAATAATCGAGTTTTAAAAGTAAACATTAGTAAAATTCTTTGCGTTGTCTTTATGTGTGTAAAATTTTTAACTCTTATCATAGCTATACTAAATATTGATCCGAAGTTTATTTACAAACAATGGAATGACTCAGAATTAAAGTTAAAACTACGAATAAATGAATTTTATTTACAAACTAATGAAGATTATCCCCAAACAGTCTATTTTATGTGATTTAAAAATTGGACTTGTCACAAATGTTTTTTTAGACTATATGCATTTTGTGCAATTAGAATTTATGAAATGTTTGTTAAGTTTTTCTATTAAAGGCATTCACAAAACTCATCTAATAAAAAAAATATTGATGCAATTAATAAAAAACTGAAATTAATATGTAAATCAACTCGTTATAAGTTTGCAAGAAAACCTAGACTAATAACAGAATATGACAGATGGAAAGCGGTTAAATTTAAAACTTTTTGTTATATTATAGTCCATGGATGATAAAACCATATTTTTAAAAACATTATTATCTGCATTTTCTATCTTTACATTGCACAATTCGAATACTAATATGTGACGATTTAGTAACAAAATGTATTTAGGCAAATGAATTATTATAATATTTTGTAAAAGAATTTTGTTACTTATATAAATAAGAATTTATAAATCATAATGTTCATAATCTCATTCATTTAACAGAAGATGTAAAGAAATTTGGTTCACTGGATAAATTTAGTTGTTTTCTATTTGAAAGCTGTATGTATAAAATTAAAATGATGTTGAAAACATCAAATAAATCATTTTATCACAATTCATAAAAAGAATTAACAAATTTGATACATATTAATGTTATAATAAACTACGATAGAGTTATAATTAAATAAAATCTTAGTATTAGTTTATGATTTACAAAATCTTAAATTATTTTTTGCTTACTGAGATGTGTACGTTACACTTACCAGTTATGATCTGCGATGCCGTTCCATACAGCGCCGGGTCGTTCCACCTCTGTCGAGTTCTGAAAATGAGAAAAAAATGCAATTAAGATTGGCGATAGAAGTTTCTTTCCTGCCCACAGTTAACTTCGTGGGCCACGATTAACGAATCGCGATCTGCGTTCGAACGAGTATGGATGTATACGCGTTCGAGCGAATATTATAACGAGCGACGCAACTTTAACGTAAATAAGACACTTACCGATTAAATACTTTGTGATATCACTTGTTCTAGCGGCGGCGGTCGTTTCACATTCGTTGCATTCTGAAAATAACGAGTAAATGTGAATTAAAATGAGGCGGTTTCATTTATCGTGCCGATTAACTTCGCGCGGTGATTCCTCTCTTCGCGGGGTAAGAGAGACATAAAAAATAGCCATGGCGCCATCACCCGGCAGCGACAGATTATACACATTAATGACCCAATTATCGATCTGGCTACGCAACAGTGGCTAGATCGATAAGGTCTACGACTTTCTTACCCTGCGTAAGATGCCTAGGAATGAATTATCAGGCGAGACAATTCTATGCACGTAACCCGCACCCAAATTTTTCATACACTGACCGACGTAATTTTTTTGAACGACACTTTTTTATAACAATTGTCGCATTATCGCGAAAATGCGATTATCACGTACGTTAATCGCTCCGAACGCTCGCGAGAATAATTATACAAGAAATACCAAAATGTGAAATAACATGTGTCGAGACGTGAAACGCGATGAGACTTATTCGACCGTTCAATGACTTTTGTTACAATGTCAAATTAAATTTAAATTTTACTTACCAATCGGACGTCGCAACGATATCCGCTCCCAGGGCCAATGCATCTCAGGATTGTTACGGATTCTGCAAGAGAAAAAGGAACGCTGTTAATTAACATGGCGAAGGGATGAGATACTTTTCCCGCGTAATCGACTTTCGCACGGATATGCGAATGTCGGATATTACGGTTGCATGCGACCGCTCCACGCATCGCGATCTACGTTTAAACGAGGATACGCGTTCAACGGAACACGGTACAAGATGAATATACGTTATAATTACCAATTAGACAAATTGCGATGCCACTCGATCGGGAGCTGATCTGTTCCGTGCCCCGTTCCGTTCCGGAAAGAAATATACTATTATAGGGGTTCACTTTCCTTCCGGAACGGAACGGGACACAGACAACTCTATTAAGTTGGCTCGAGTCAGAGATGATCATTTCTGGCGCTAACTTCACGCGTCAAGTCGAGTGCCTCTGCGATATATATCATTTTGAACTTTGCGTTTTCGTACTAATAAGGCTAATTATTATTAATTCATGTTTAAATTATGTTTCATAAATTATAATTACTTTTCCATAAAAAAAGAAAGTATGTGTAAATTAAAATATAAGTCCAATCGATATCCCACATCGATCGATAACTGATTCGATACATTATCGAAACAATAATATATCATTTAATACTATATTATTAAATGAATTATTTTATCTATGCATAAATTTATATTAAATAATAGAAAAATATTTTTTTTTATGAAAATGTATTTTTTTTTATTTACAATATTTTTTTGCAGTTGTTTTTGAGGACATTGAATAGTGCATCCGTCTTAACCTTCTTAACGATTAAACGTTAACCTATCTTTCGAGGTTTGTGTTGATTTTATTTGTGAGAAGATAGTAGTTTATTAATTTAGAAAGAATGAAAAGCGGCGATAACGAAGCGCCTAATATTCAGTTTAAAAAGAAGAAGACGAAACCTTTGAGGAAACGCGAGACTCTCTCGGATGACAATGTCAGGTTCGGATTGCACATTAATTTGTTTTTAATTAAATGTGTAGCATATAACTTAGATTAAGAAATTTATTTCAAGGAGAAAGGAGAGATGAAGATCATTCAGAAACTCCGCGAGCGACTGGCTGGCATCGATATTGTTTGACGCTCGGAGAAAACGTCTTGTCCGATATGTTGACGGTAAGATAATTTTATATGTATACGTAATAAAAGTAAAATATACGATAGATAGGAAAGGTAACGCGAGATCTATGTTAATTTAGTCGGATCCCTTTAATGAAAACCGGAGGAATGATGAATATGGCTGCGCTAAAGAATACAAAACAAGCTCAATGATGCACGACACTGACATTGGAAAGCAATTTAACACAGAGATCAATAAATGCAACGAGGACGAAGAAATGTACGTACAGCGACGTTTGGTTCTTTCTCTCTCACGTTTATTATCGATATTTAATTAATATAAGAGAATGTATATCGCTGGAATTATTAATCGTTGCATTTGTATATCTTGTATCCTTATATAATTATTTCTGTACAGGGTCAAGTATATAGAAGAAGAATTGTCAAAGCGCAAAATAATAACGATGCAGTGAATAGTATGAGTAATGATAACGGATCACATTGTTCACCAGAGAAAACAGTGTTGCGTGTGGTATTGCAACATTTGAGGCCGAGCTCAACCAATTGTAGCGAGGAAATGCTTTTGAATCAAATGTTATCTGGTCCAGAAGTCGATCTTGGCATAGAGTGGGTACATTTATATTACAATTATACAATAAATATTTTTAAAATGTTATATGTATATTGCATGCAAATGTGTAGAATTAATTTGTCAAAATATGAAATACACATGATACATGTAGTATTCTTAAGTTACCAAAAATTTATTAACTACATTGACATTTACTAACTACACATTTTTTGTTTTTATACACGGAGAGAATTTTCTCTTAAAATTTACTCTCAAAATCTGCTAATTGTGAGATAATGTATGACCTTGAGGAATTTTACTATACTTTTTAGTAAATTTTTTTATACTTTTAGGAAATTTTACTAAAAGTATAATTAATTTTACTATACTTTTAGTAAATTTTACTAAAAAGTAAGTAAAATTTCTTGAAGTTACACATTATCCCACAATTACCAAATTTTGAGGGTAAATTTTAAGAGAAAATTCTCTCCATGTACATATAACTTCTTCATGTTAGATATAATTTTGTTCTGTCGATTAATCATTTCGTTTTTTTGTCAATTTTTTTTTAGGTGGCTAGGAGGAAAGCCAGCGTAGCCACGATATCTCGGCCAATGAGCAGCACACAGGATATGACAAAGGTAAATTATCTTGTTTTTAGCTTTGAATTTTCACTTTTATAGAGCTTGTATTTCTATGGAATTTTTCAATGCGATTGTTCCCTTACGTTCCGCACTACCAACACAATGATTATCTGTATTTATTTTTTATTTTTGTTCTTTTTATGTTGTCTACATTTTTCTACATTTGTCTTGTGCTTTATACAGAACACCATGAGGCAGTGAAATTCTGTTTCTGGACGTATGATTCGCAGAAGGCCATCTTTCAGCTGCGAATCTCCGAAATGGGAGATCGAAAAACTAGATCGTAGTGAGTTAGTAATATTATTGTGGACTTAGATCTCTTTTTATAAATATCTTGCACTAGTATTTAAAATATCTATTGATCCTTATGATACAATCATTATATGTTTTCATAGAAAAATAAAAATTGGAAGAGATATTTTTTTATATTTAATTGAGAACATTGTAATTTGTGATTATTTTTTGAAAATTTTTACAAAAAATTAATATTTATATAAAACATTAGAAACTCCTACAAATTTTTGCTTTCAGTAAATATTTTTATATATTTATAGAATTTTTCTGTCAGGATTGCTGAGTAATCAGAAATTAAGCGATAGATTATGAATATAGATAACTGTTTGGTAAAATTTTTTTATAGTATATATAATTACACATGATTATGCATAATCATAAAAATATTTGATGTATAATTGTAATGTACACTTTATATAGATGTAAAAATCAATAGTTTATATGAAGAATTTCAGAAAAGATGCGATTTCCTTAACATGTATGAAAAATATTTCAATTCGTATAAATAAATATGAGAAATTTATTTTTAATTGTAAAATTATACAAAAAATTTATAAATTCTAAAAAATTCTAAAATTTCTAAACTTTTTACTAAGAAAAATTATAGTTTATGATTCAAAATATATACATGTTCAACGATGCTGCTGATTGTTAGCCACGCAACGTTCACTCGATAAACTAGCTAGCTGCTTTGAGTCTGTTAAAACTCCTCTCTTTTAGCTCTTGTGATAAACGATTCTCAGTTTTGGACAAGAATTGGCGGGAATTCTACCTTTCTGTTCTGCATATAAGTTAAGATTTTGTTATCATAGCGCTATTTATTCAAATATATAAATATTTAAATATTAGATCTGTGTTTTTGTGAGAAATTCAAGTAAAGACTTAATTACCCATGGCGAAAACAATGTGCGAACGGTATGTTTTTATTTCAATCTGAAAAATATTTATTCCTGTAATAAATGTACAGAAATACATGTATTTTAGATGCTGATTTATTATTGATACCTATCTCTGTTTTGTAAATATAGAAATAATTCTAAGGGAACGTCGTACATTGATTGGGATGAATATTTCATGGCTATTGCGTTCCTTTCTGCAAAACGGAGCAAAGATCCTTGCATCCAGGTCGGCGCGTGTATCTTTAATAGTGACAAAAAAATTGTTGGAATTGGATACAATGGAATGCCCACGGGATGCAGTGACGATGAGTTTCCTTGGAATAAGGGTCCCCACTAGTTTAGATGCAAAATATCTTTATGGTACACCCAGAAATTTGATATTGACAGTATTTATAAATATTGACGTGTGATTTATTTTTAATATTAAAATTACAACTATTTTAATACTGTTTTAATACTCAAATAATAAGTAATTATTATAATCATTGGCTAATTTAATACTGTCAGTATTAAATTTCTGTAAGAACAATATATAATAAACAATTTTTTAAATAAATTATGAAATAGTTTAAGGATATATTACACATACTGTTTCTGCAAAGTAAATTAAGATAAAATTATATTATTATCTATACTTTATTAAATTACATACATATATAAGTTATCTGAATAATATATTTAGCAACATATTTTTATAGAAGGTTTATATTAATAAAAATTACATTATTTATAAAAATAACAAAAGAAATTTTAGCTTGTATATAAGTCAACAATTGTCGCATTATCACGAAAATGCGATTATCACGTTAATCGCTCCGATCGCTTGTGAGAATAATTATACAAAAAATACCAAAATGTGAAATAAAATGTGTCGAGACGTGAAGCGCAATGAGACTTATTCGACCGTTCAATGACTTTTCTTACAAGTCGAATTGAATGTAAATTTCACTTACCAATCGAACGTCGCAATGATATCCGCTCCCAGGGCCAATGCATCTCAGGGTTGTTACGGATTCTGCAAGTGAAAAAGGAACGCTGTTAATTAACATGGCGAAGGGATGAGATACTTTTCCCGCGTAATCGACTTTCGCACGGATATGCGAATATCGGATATTATGGTTGCATGCGACCGCTCCACGCATCGCGATCTACGTTTAAATGAGGAATACACTTCGGACAATGCAAGATTAATTACCGATGAAGCGATTTTTAGCGATGCGATATCACTCGCGGCCTTTCCCGCGCGATCGACTTTGGCACGGAATTATTGTCGCATGTTAGAATTGCCCGACCGTTCCACACGTCGCGATTTACGCTACGAGGAATACACGTTCGAATGAAACGTAGTACAAGCTAAATATGCGTCATATTTACCGATTATATGATTTGTTAAGAAGACTCGATCGGGAGCTGATGTGTCCCGCGTCCCGTTCCGTTCCGAAAAGAAAGTGAACCCCGTCCGTTCCGGAAAGAAAGTGAACCCAGCGTCCCGTTCCGTTCCGGAAGACATGTGAACCCCTAAAACAGAGAACTGTGTTAAGTTGGCTCGAGTCAGAGATGATCATCTCTAGCGCTAACTTCACGCGTCAAGATGAGTGCTTCTGCGATATATACCGTTTTGAACTTTGTGTTTTTCACACTAATAAAGCTAATTATTCTTAATTCATGTTTCACAAATTGTAATTACTTTTACATAAAAATAAAAAGTATGCGTAAATTAAAATATGAGTCAAATCGATCTCCCACATCGATCGATAATTGATTCGATAGATTCGATATATTATGAAAACAATTATCATTAAATATTATATTATTAAATAAATTATTTTATCTATACATTAAATTTATATAAAGTAACAGAAAAATATTGTTTTTTTAATAAAAATGTATTTTTTTATTTACAATAATTTTTCCAGTCGGTTTTGGAAACATTAATTCCGTCGCGACGAAACTAACCTTCGGACGAAACTAACCTTGAAAATACCCCCCTGTTTTGATTTTACTTGGAAGGAGGTAGTTCAATATTGCAGGTTTAATTAAATAAGAAAGAATGGGATGCGACGACGAAACGCATAATATCCAGTTTAAAAAGAAGAAGAAGACGAAACCTTTAAGGAAACGCGAAGCTTCTCGGTTTGAGCGAGGGAGAGAAAATGTCCAAGTTAGGATTCCACATTATTCTGTTTTTAATTAATTGTGTAGCATAGAACTTAGATTAAGAGGAAACTTATTTCAGGTAGAAAGTCGAAGAAACAAAGATTATTCAGAAATTCTATGAGAGACCAGCTGGCGTCGATATTGTTGGTTTGGCTCTCGGAGAAAGCGTTGTATCTGATGTGTTGTGGGTAAGACACATATGTACATGTAATAAAAGTGAAATTCACGATAGATCGGAGAAGTAACGCGAGGTCTATGTTAATTTAGTCGGATCCCTTTAATATGAAAACCGGAGGAAAATATGACTATGCTGAAGAATATAAAATATAAGCTGAATGACTCGTACGACACCAGCAGTAGAACTCAATTTAATATGGAGACCAATAAATGAAGAAATGTACGTACGGCGACGTTTGCTTCTTTCTCTCTTACGTTTATTATCAACATTTAATCAGCCATAAGAGAATGTATTTTACTGGAATTATTAATTGTTGCATTTATATGTCTCATATTTTTATGTAACTATTTATAATTACAGGGTCAATTATGTAGAAGAATTGTCGAAGTGCAAGAGTAAAAATGATGATGCAGTGAATAGTACGAATAATGATAATAGACCGTATTGCTTGCCACAGGAAACAGCATTGCGTGTAGTACTAGATACAAGTTAAGCGAGAAAATTTGAGGAGTGATTTTGGTCTAGCAGCAGGAATGTCGGGCGAATTACCTTGTTAACAGTCACTTAGTAAGATCTTACCTAATATGTATAATATGCATCTCTCATAAGTTGCACTTTTATTTATTTTTTCACTTTTTTCCATCAATTATTTTGTTTTTTTTTTCCTCAACTTTTTTTAGGTAGCTAGGAAGAAGGCCAGTGTAGCCACAGTATCGCCCAATGTATCACACAGGATATGACAGGTAAATTGTCTTGTTTTTAGCTTTGAATTTTCACTTTTATAGAGCTTTTATTTCTATGGGATTTTTCAATGTGATTATTCTCTTACATTCTGCCCTACTAACACAGTGATGTGCATAAGGATTATTTATTTTTGTTCTCTTTATGTTGTCTACATTTTTTTGCAGTATACAGAACACTGAGGCAGCAAAATTCTATTTCCAGATGTATGATTTGCAAAAGGCTATCTTTCAGCTCCAAATTGCTGAAATGAGAGATCAAAAACCTAGATACGTACTGAGTTAGTAATATTATTGTGGATTTAGATTTCTTTTTATAAATATCTTGCACTGGTATTTAAAATATTTATTAATCCTTACGATACAATCATTATACGATATAAACTTTGATAATTAAATTATTATTATAAATTATAAATATATATAATTATACGTTTTTTTTTTTTTTCAAAAACATATATTTGTTCTAAAAACTTAAAAGTTTGTTTATGAATTTTTACATTTTTTAAATAACTTTAAATAGATGAGACATTGATCGTATACAAGATATACATATTTATGATTGTATTATAGATTCTTACAGTACTAATATGTAAAAAGGATACCTTAATGGTATCCTTTTTACATATTAGTACTGTAAGAATCTATAATTACCAAATGTCTATTACAAAATTCAAAAGAAATCTATTGAATATTTAAAAAATATTTTTTAATTGAATCTCCAATAGCATTAATGAATTATGAAGTATTTTTGAACAAGCTGAATCTTGTCGTAGCTCGGGGGAAGAAAATAACACGCGACTGAGTTATTCAAACATCCAAAGTACAATAAATTATGCAACAAGCGATAACGAGACGGCATCTAGACAGCGTTTGACGGACATAAAGGAAAGGGAGGAAGAGGTGGAGCCAGTTTCTTCCGAAATTTTTGATAATGAAAATATTCTGAGCGAAGATTAAGGTAATCAATTTTTTGTTTAATTTCTTTTTTATTATTTTATTAAATTACATAAGATTGTTAACGTAATTTTTTTTCAGCACAAAATCGTCACATTCTTTTCAATTAAAACAATGAAGAACAAGACTAATATGGCCTATAATACCGAGTATTCTATTTTTCTTTCTCCTCTTTCAAGTGATTTGTGGTAACGAACCACGTAGTAATTCATGCTTGTTAAAATCAGTGATTAAACAAGCTAATCGACTATGTTATTAAGAGATATCGTCAGATGAAGAAAGCGACTTCTCACCCTATGTGATTTTCTTGTTCGCTTAATCTAGCTGTATCATTAAAATAAGTAACAAGATTAAGTGTATATTGTAATGTATGCCAATTATGGAAAGGCTGAATATAATTGCAGAGTTTGTTTCACCTTTTAAATGTTGTCACTTTGCAACTGTAAGTACTGCGATTGAGATTTCTTGATCCCTTGTTAGTTGGTAGTAGCAACTGTCATTTCGTAATCATTCTACATGCATGATGGAAAAGGTGCGATTGCGTACTCAATGCCAATGTAATTAATCGCTGTA
Source organism: Monomorium pharaonis (assembly GCF_013373865.1). Classification (NCBI taxonomy): domain Eukaryota; kingdom Metazoa; phylum Arthropoda; class Insecta; order Hymenoptera; family Formicidae; genus Monomorium; species Monomorium pharaonis. The sequence goes on from NC_050476.1 coordinate 1,501,266, forward strand.
TTGCAACTGATTTCTTCCGTTCGATATTTTAATTCTGGATAACAGATTTGATTATCAGGATATACCACTTCTGCAATTTCGGTTGTATACTTCGTCTTGCTTTACTGACTGAATGCACAAACTAGAGTACCGCTATCTTTGACTACAGGTTATTTACAATTTGTAGTAATTTATAATAATTTATAACATGTATTTTACATGTTAATTATAACATCTTATTTTTAAAACATGTATTTTAAGTATTTTTTTGTAAATAAATATATACGGATTAAAATTAAACAATGTAAATCTATGTACCTTTGTAAGATCATTTGCTGTGCACTCAATAAAAATATTTTTTGAATTAAGTGTGATCTTTGAATGACCTCCATTAATGATAGGAGACAGAGATAAAACAACTCCATTATCATCATACTAAGATAAACAGGACTGTCTTTTATGATAAATAAATACTGTTTATGTGCGCATGTGTCTGTAAACGTAGTTAGACATAAATATGTATTAATCATTTTTTACATGTAATATTATTTACACTAATTAGAATCTCAATGTATGGCTGTGAGAGCAACAAACTCGTAAATGACAGATTGTAAATTTGATCTTATACACAGATTTTAAATTCATAATTTGCATGAAACAAATCTTTGGTCTTCCAGAATGGAGATTTAAAAAAGGGACCGTTTGATTATATTGCAATTATTTACAGAATTTACAAACTTAATGAGAAAGAGAGCAAGAAACTTACTGCATATAACTGCTTAATTTCTTTTCCTGTATACATTTTATCTTGATTAAGTAATTTGAACCGTATTTTTGATGATGTCTAGCATCATATAGAAATAGACCTTTAATTGTATCCAAATCGTGAGTGCCAATACAGATCAGACTACGTTTTCTTCCTATATTTTGATGCAACTTATGTTGAAGATCAATAAACCTATTGTAAGAACCTTGCGTCAAAGTAACATCTCTCAAAAGCAACAACTGAATGTCCTCTTATTTTTAAACACTGAAACAATGAGTTATATTTTTTTATGTTAATCAAATTATTCAATGTTAATCAAGATGTAATTTTAAAGACTTACACATACTTCTGAAGTCATTATAATTTTTTTCATTCCTGTATTTGGTTTTATTGCCATGTAATGTGGGATAAACATCCTGTTTAGAAAAAAAGACTATATGTATATATGTAAAAGATATTCAGCCATAGGTGGAAGAACATTTAAAAAGTGAAATTTAAAGAGTCTTGCCAAACATCCTGTATATATGCAGTCACTGGCGCCGACTTAGGCGGGAGCAGAGCACTTTTGGCCCCTCCAATAAAATTATTAGAGGGGCGACGCCCCCCCAATAATTTTTATCTTTTTGAAAGTTTTTTTTTAAGAAACCACGCGCACAGCTTAAGCCTGTATCAGACTACTAACTAAAAATAAGGAAAATAAGCTTCATTTCTCAAATATTTGAAATAAACTTTCTCGATTTTGTGCAATGTAAATAAAAATATATGTAAGTATATAAGATATTAAAGCTCGCATACTTATATATGAAGCATACTTATATTTGAAGCTATTTTAGAACCTGTGGCATCATTCTTGCGAGCTGTTTGTAAAATGCTAGGGAACTTTCCAACTTTCGATAAGAAATAATATAATGTAATATGTGAAAATGTTTTTAACTTTTATCTCTCTAGCCTAAAAAAAAAGGTCGTTTGAAATTTTCCTCTTGCCCCCCCTCCCCCAAAAAAAGGTTTCCAAGTCGGCGCCACTGTATGCAGTTCTTGTGTAATTTGCATTATGTGTTTTGCTTTTTATTACCAATTACAGTTCTTTTTCAGTATGTTCTATAAAAAGTAAATCAATAAGATATTTAAATATATTTAAGGAATAAATTTTTTTATCTAAATTATAAATTGTATAATATTTACTTATTCAAAAATATAAATAGTCCAGTACTGAGGGTCTCCAAGCATAATAGATCATATCTGTTAGCAGGTATATCAATCTTGTAGATAATTTCTTCAGATGTATTTATACCTTGGTCAAAACCCTATTCTTTTCCATTGTCTATTTAAGAAAAACAAATAATTATTATACAAAACGGATTATTAGTTAAAAGATCACATACTTACTACTTCATCGAGCTCTAAACCAAACTTAAAACATAATGCTTCAAATTCCTTATCGGCTAGAATAAAACTTAAAAATTAGAAAAAAGAAAAGTGTAAAAGTACAATCATATATAATACATGTATACACATAATTTATATATTCACGATGTATAAATAAACTTTCAACACTTAAAGATTATTATTGAATCAAAGTGACTCAGTAGCGAATATTTCGTACAATGACTTTTTACTTCTATGGCAATAACTTGCCATGTTATGTACCTTCAAACAAACACACTCCTTCTTTATTCGCTTCATTAACACTCAATGTTTGTCTAATATATAAAATAAGCATAAATCTTTTTTAGTCGATAGATAGTTTTGTGCAAGTCCTTAAGTGTTAAGATATAAATATATTTGATTAATTTATATATCAAATCCTGTCTTAGCAAATTTTATTCCTTACAAAAATCAAACCTTATTGATATTACAATTTGGAATTTAATCAATAAAAAATAGTGTAACTTACATTATGTTTTATCCAATGTTTTGAACAGCAAGTCACGTTTTATTGCAATAGTCGACATCTTTGTATCATGCAATCTCAACATAAGTAGATAAATTCTCAATATTTTATCAGTTTTCTTTTAACAGGGACATATCAGGTTTCTCATTGAATTATCCTAGCTCTAATTAATAATTGCAATAAATTTTTAGGTTAGGAAATACTGTTAAAACATGGAATACATATGATACATATAGTATTTCTATAAGTTATCAAAAATTTATTAACTACATTAATATTTACTAACTACGCATTCTTTGTTTTTATACATTTAATTTCTTTATGTTAGGTATAAAATTGTGAGTAAAATTTATTGTAATTTGTCAACGTTAGTTAGAAATCTCAAATTTGATTATCATTATAAGAGAATTAAAAAAGCAATTTAAATAATTTTGAATTATGATCATTTTTACATCAGATATATGTTTTTTAAATTGTAATTTAAATTTAAGAATCAAGAAACAATAAAAAAAGTATCAAGGAACAATACACTATTATGATAAATTTATTTCTATTCACATATATCGAAAGGCATCCATTATAAATATGTGCATTCCAGTAAGCTTTGTTCTGCAACTTTTAACAATAGTAGTCTTGCTTGCTTATTGTTATTTTTGATTGTGTTTATATTCAAATTTTCTAAAATAAAGTAAAGATATGAAGAAGAAAACAATAAAAAAATTGACTTCCAATAACTTAAGCAACAAAAATGATCTTATTTTACCGTTTTAGATAAATAATTTTTAAATAAACAAGTGGATGTAAAAAACTTTTACACGAGTATTTATTAAAGTTTTATTAATACAGTAAAAAATTTTATTTAAGGATCGGTTCATGCTCGACTCTCTATAGTCAATAGACACAAATTTTCTAAATTATTATTTTATTCATATATGCACGTACGTAATAAAATATATACGTATATATATAGCACACATCATAGCACACATCTTTCAGAAAGCTTTCTGAAAGATATCTTCTGTCAGATATCTTTCAGAAACCTTTCTGAAAGATGTTGTGCTGTATGGGACATCATATATATTAATATATATAAATAAATATATTTAGAATATTTTATTGTTTTAATAAATGAAGAAGTAAAATCAACATTAGTAGAGGGATAGACTGATTGATATTGATAGCAGCATAGCACTAATAGTGTTATTTTCAAATGCACTCTATTGTATTATATATATATATATATATATCTGGCGATTTTCTAGCGATATTTTTGAAATCAAATTTAGCGGATTTTTTTTCAGGAGTTGGCAAGGTAAAGGCGACAATTTTCCCGAAAAGTAAAAATCATGTCACCTAGAGGTTTTCGTTGGTACCAACCATGTCCCCTCTACTTTTCGGGAAATTGTCGCCTTACCGTTGGCAACACTGTCATCATTCTGTCGTCCCACTTATCCCCTCTCTCGCTCCGCACTCCACTAGCGACTCGGTTCAACTTGGTTCGGTTCCTCCAGTTCGTGATTGTTGCCCGTGAAGGATGCCTTCTGCCAACCCCAAACTAGAGAAACAGGCCTCTACGGAGACCGTGGAACCCCTACGCCAAGCGATCATTGTAATCGAGCATAAGATACGGAATCTCGAGAAGCGTAAGGTAAACGCAACGTCGCGGCCTTCCGTGCTGTAATTGCAGACAAAAGTCGATCTGTCAGTCGCCGTGGCTCTCTTTCTCATCACCGCGGTCCGCCATGATCCCGCGATATGCCATGTGCTCGCGCGCCTCGATTTTTCAAGGATGCGTGGTACGTGCGCCGAGTTCCTCGTAGCCGCGTTGTCGTCTGGTCAAGCGTCGCGTCGCGACCCGCGACAACGCGCCTCGCCGGACGATCGGCTCCCCCCGGCTCGCAGACAACGTCGAGATTGTCGCCAACCTCCATATCATGGCGGTGTACTATGGTTCTATGTGCACACCGATGACTCTTTCCCTATGCATGACACGCCTTTTGCCGCCTTCGGCGACACGCGACGCCAACACGTACCCGACGCAGACGTTCGCCGACAATTATGACTCGTTGGAGTACTCGATATTGGACGCGGACTCCCCGCGAGCGGTGTTCGGCATTTCCCGGTTCTCGGTTTGTTCGCGGCAAACATTGCACGTCGACGCTTCTTTGTCGCGCGTGCCTCGCCACGTGTATGCCTGTGTGTACGTGGAATAATCTGTTAGATTTCCCGATACGTGCTTTGGCGTACATTTGCAACTTTTTCTGCATTTTACATTGTGATAAAACTTATTTATAACTATATTTTATTTTGGCGTAAACATAATATACAAATGTAATGTTTCTTCCATGACTTATTTGTGATGTAACGTTGTTGAGTGTGCGTAGCAGCATTTGGTTATTCCTGGAAGTGATCAAACATATTTACAAACATATTTCTAAATTTAGGGGAAGCTCGAGTCCTATAGAGACTTGCAGAAAAATGGAAGGGAATTGAATGCAGACCAAAAAACTGCGGTAGCAAAATATGACGAGGTGCTTCAAACTTTAGACATTACCCGAGACTTGTACAAGCAAATCGTCAACATTGCCAATGAGGCGGTTAAACAGCAGAAGAAACTGGCACGAAAAGAGGCTGTTGAGCGTATGCAACAAGACATTTCAAAGGTACGTTATTTAAAATAAAAATATTACAAGTTATTATGTATATTGTATAAAATTTGAAAAAATGTGTTATCAATTGCAGGTGAAGGAGGTGCTGCTTACGCAGCATGTCTTGATAAGCATAAACACCGATTCCGTGAGAGATGACTTTTTTCATGGAAAGAATGGTGCTATAAAGCTATCTGAGGAAGAATTCAAGTACCTCGATGGTTTATGTAATGAAGTAATTATAAAACATCACCGCGAAGAGGGCGATCTGACGTTTGTTCAACAAGCGCAGAAAGTAGCAGAGCATTATGTTGCGATTGTGGATGGGAAACAACGTGAAGTAATTGGCACTACGTACAATAAATTAAAGGAGCTGATCGCCAAGATTAATCAATGCGGCTATTTTGATCAAGTTCACGAATCTTTGGAGACAACACCGATAGAAGAGGTATTCAAATTAAAATATTTAATTCAAATCGTAATTATCCAGATCCTTAGGCTTAATGTAGGATCTATACCATTCTAATTGTTCTCTTCAATTTTTTTTTTTTAATAACGAAATATATGTGAGATGACGGTCGGGATCGAACCCAGACTTTACTGATCATGAATCGATCATTTTCGCACAATCATGCATCACTTTACATTGAATTTACAATCTTATGGTATCTATTTATATTTGTATAGATCACTGAAATTGTGCCGGATACCAGTGCACAGGTGACGGAACAGGTCAATGAGGAGTATAGTAATGGCAACGACATGCACATTCCACCGGAATCCATAATACCTATTCCAAATTTCCCAGTTCAAGTTACCACTCTTCCCGTTGTTTCTGGTGCTGCTCCAGTCTCGGGACCTATACCGGTTGTGCAACCGATGCCGCCTCATCCAGCCGCGCCAGTCGACACCCCTTATTATACGAATGCCACCAACTTTGTTCCACAACCACAGCAGCCGCAACAACAACAGCAGCAGCAACAACAGCAGCAGCAGCAAACTCAACAATCTCAACAGCAGCCTCCGCCGGCGCCCCGTATCAATGACGTTATAGGCACGCCCAACTTTTTCTTTTTACAGGAATCTGAACTTGATTCGGATGTCACGTCGCAAACACCCATCGTACCACACATTCCTCCCTCAGTTAATGCACCCATTCCCACACAAACTTTCACAAATCAGAACTTTACAAGTGCGCCTGTGGGCGTACCTCAGCAGGTCATATACCAACACCAACCGCCACAGGATATATCGCATATTCCTGGTTTTGCGAATCCTCCTAATCCACCACCGCCGATTCCGATGCCGCCTTCTCATCAGAATATGCAATATAGCCCACAGCATCCGACAGGTTTCCAGCCTCAACAGCCACAGCAACAAAATGCTGCACAACTACCACAGCAAGGTCAAATGCAAAACTTCAATGAACAAACACTTCCGCAAGAGGCTCAAACATCCACAGAGGTAATTATTATAGTAAATTAATAAATTTATATCATTATTGATTCCTGGTGACTTATGAATTCTTTCAGGAAAAGGTCGAAAATGGTCAAAATGAAATTTCTGAACCGTCACTGGAACAGCAAAATGAATCTATTGATTGGTGTCAGATGACTGAGAACAATGACTGGAATCAGACTGATCAACAGCAACAATCTGGTCAAGATGGCCAGCAAGCGTCACAACAAACATCTCAACAAGCTTGGGTATCTGATCAACGTAGCGGATACAGAGGAAGAGGCGGCAGAAGAGGAACCGCTAATAGCTATAATAGCAGAGGCAGGGGAAATTATCAGCAAAATGGACGCGCAGGACAAGGTAAAAAATCACTGTTTTAATACAAACAGATTAAATTGTCTTCTATAAATTTTTTCTATTAAAAAATCAAATAATTTTGTTCAATATTTAAAAAATAAATTTTGTAACTCCAAAGAAATACCATTCCACTAAGATACCGTATTAAACTTTTTTTTTATTTTTTTAAGGCTCGTATTATCGCAATGAGAATAACTACCAAAACGGATATCAACAACGTACCTGGGGTAACAACGAAGGAAATAACGGATATAATACCGGTTTCAAACGTGGCAGTGGCGGAGGATCAAGGGGTACACGCAACGAGCGCATTAGTCGTGGACAATTCAGAGGACAAAGGGGAAGCAACCGCGGTGGATACGTACCACGCGGCAAGCCTCACACGCAATAAAGGAGAAAAAAAAGACCGTTACAACTAGCGTAAATGCACAGTAAACACACTAATGATGCTCTGCGATTACGATTCAACTGTCTATTTATGAAAAAGCTTAAGTCGAGACAATGCATTTGCAATATGAAATGAAAGATTAAAGTAGATACCATGCAGTATTGCATGCTTAAGAATATTATACACAATAACTTTGATATTAAAGAGATTAAGTGAATTAAGAGGAATGTTAGCTTTTGTAATGCAGATTTAATTATATTACACATTTTTTTATGTATTGCATATTCACTTGTGTATTAAGTAACTTTTAGAAGATAAAGAATTTATTAGTTATATGTAAAACATTATCTTGCATCTGATGTGTTGTACAGAGCTATGTATGACAAGAAAGAAAATTTAAAGAATTTTGCATTGGCATTTGCAGGAACTTGCGGCTTAGGATGTTTCTTAAATATGACATTGAACAAACGACATTGAAACTTTGCATTTGAATTTGGTGTTTGTAATTACGAGAAGATTAATGTTGATAAAAAAAGATGCAGAGATAACATTGTGATATATATGAAAGAAATCAACCAAATTCATTATGTGTGAACCTACCGTGCAAGTATTATTACATTATGACAGAAGGCAGGTTTCACAGGGCAACAACAGCTGATTTACAAAGATTAGAAAAATAATTTTATTATAAAAAAATACAAAAAAAAACGAGAACTCATACAAAACATTTCATGTAAAGACTACAAGAACGTATTTAAAAATAACGTTAAGATGATTATAAGTATATATAGGCACGACCATCTTTCTGTCTTGCGCTCATTTAAAAAAGAATTTTAGATACCAGAAAAAAGAGGATACGGCAAAGCAACGTCTTCTGAACTGCTAAGAATATTTTTGTCTGGCGTATAAATTTGACATAAACGTAAACCAAAATTTATCGCGAAACAGTGGTTTGGAAGCCATAGGTGATTCACGATATATAAAAGGCGATTTTTTTTCATATAAAGATATATCGTGAAAACATGTGCACTATAATTTGCTATCACTTCTCCTGTTTTTTCTGGGTGACTCCAAAATTCTTCACGATGATCGCGTCCACACAATGCCCATGGCTAAGCGGAAGAGATTGCAGTGCAATGTCTTCGTTTACGATGCAATGCATTATCTAATTTTTTTGTATTACGAAAATGGAAGAAACATGATTATTTTTAAAACGAAGAAAATGATTAGTGTGCGAGGCTTTAGCATATAAGTCGAGTTTGTTGTACAATTATTATTTAGATCCAAGGCGAGAAAGAGAGAGAAGAATGTTTCTTATATTTCGCCAATAAGCCACGCACCACACCGATGAAAAGTACTTGTTTATTGTATTTCGTTTGTACATTTATGTTTAATCACTGTCCATCCCAATCTCCCATATCTCGATTACGTTAAACTATCCTATGAATACCTATGTATCTTCCAAATAAAGATCTAATTCAACCACATTAATTGGCCTATTTATTTCCAAAATAATGAAATAATGAGTTTAAAAAAAGAGCATATGCATATGCATGTCAAGTATCGAACTCTGTCGTCGATTAATATTGATTTGATGCTGAGTATATGGATCAGAGTTACTAGGTGGTAACTCTGCAGCATGCTGGTAGGGTAATGTCTGACATAATGCTCTATTCTGATTGGAGCGTATATACTAGCCATTCTCTCTCATTCAATTAGTGTGCTGCAAAAAGGCTTTCAAATGGCTCTTCTGCTGGATCTGTTGGTGAATGCTGATGTAAACACAAACCGTTCATGTACACTTGCGTTTTTCGTGTGTTCTTATCAGTTTTTATACTAGGTCTGTTCGCGTCACATGCCCCAACATGCTCCTATTCACCCCAACGCACTCCAATACGTTGATTCCGATGACGCCAACCTATTAGAATGCGTTGGAGTGAGTAGGAGCATGTTGGAGCATGGCGACGCGAACAAACCAACTGTCTCAAGGCAAAAGATGTAGATAGCAATATATATAAATAATATGTACGTGTGTGTAAATAATGTACATGTTTGAAAAATGTTTGATACTGTGAATTGCTGTGATTATAAAGCAGTTTTGCTGTAAAGGCCATTGTAATAACATAAATGTAGTTGTAAGATTAGTAAGTATTATAATAAGTTATAAGGCCAGTTATTTTTTTCGTTTTCATCAATGTTAATTAACTTTAATCTCGACTTATTTGTAGAACTAGAAAAAAGATAAAAAGAAAGACTAAGATTAAAGCTAATTAGCATAGAAATAAATATAATATAGGCTGTGTTTCAAAATTGCTGTGAAACACTGAAAATCTATAGCGTACGTAACATAATTTCAGTATTGACAGAAATTTTAAGACACAATCATAATATGGTTGTTTTAATCATGTACGACTACGATTGTACGCTGTTATATAGAATAATTTAATAGCTGTAACAGTTTGTAAGGTTAAAATCTTAAAGTTTCAGTTGACTGAATTTATCACATAGTCTATATTTTCTCTATAATAAAAGTTTATCGATTAACATCAAAAGTTCAAAATAATACAAAATGATGCTACAAAGGTTATACCGACTTACAAATTGCAACAGAATTCTTCAAAGAACTGTTCTACGTAAAAATATTTACCCAACACGTAAGGTACAAGACTTGATGATTAAGATACAGTGGCAATAATGGTATTAATTAAATATTAATAAATTTAAATACTTTTTTTCAGAGTGAAAGTAATATACAAATTGCCAGAAGGGTAACAATAATATCGCCATTTACTATAATGGGAATATGGGGAATTGTAGAAAACAAAAATCAAAATGAAGATAAAACCCAAATTGCAACGAAGGAACTTCTTGCTAAAGCAGATACCCTTTATGATGAGGGAGATTATAGAAGTATATATGATCTTCTATCCAAGTATAAGGTAATTAAATGTTCTGAACTATACAATTAAAAAGCTACAAAAACTAAACAAGTAAAATTTTTAGGAAACACAAATATTTTGTATCTTTAATCCATTTATTGTATTTAAAATAATATTTTCTTTTTTATTCTTATTATTATTAATATTATAAACAAAGAATAAATGAAAAATATTACCACAAAAGCAGTAACATACTTTGAGGTCTCATTGAAAAGAAAAAAAGAAAAAATCTCTGAATTTGTTTGGTTTTTATGGGAATTTTATATGAACTATTCATTTATCTTATAATATTTTACATTTACTTTTATATAAAAAAATTATAAAATACTAATAACAATAATGATGAAGAAGGAAATATTAAAGTAATAACTTTTTACTTTTTATTTACAACACTTAATTGGAAAATTTTATTCATTAAAAAAAATAGAATCCTTTTAGGCTTGTTTGATGTTTACCGAAATAAAATTGTTTACAATGTGATGCTAATACAAAATTACTTAATTACTCCAAAATCCTTTTTTTGTTTAAGTGGACTTATTTGGTTTTTGTAGGCAAATGTCTTAATTGCAATATGTATGTGTTGTTTATTCATATAAAACTATAATATTTTTATACTATGTAGGACATCAAAGATGTTGAAATCTTATGGCGTTTAAGTAGAGCCATTTATAAGATGTCTGAAATAGCCAGTGATGTTGAAGCACAAAAGTTAACTTATGAAGGATACGACTTGATGTGCATGGCTCTTGATATTAAAGAAGATCATTATGCAGTGCATAAGTGGATTTCTTTATTTCTTAATAATAAGAGTAGTCTGGAAGGCACAAAAGCAAATATAAAAGAATCATATAACATTAAAAAACATATACTGGTAAGATATTTGCTAGAAAATTTATTTAATTATTAATATTAATTTGCAATTAAAATAAAGAGATATTGTATTTTATAAATAGTGTAAGAAATATATCAAAATGATTTCAGGAATATTATGACATGTAATAATTATTGTGATCTTAAATTTTTTGTTATTGTAGAGAGCATTGGAATTAAAACCTGATGATGCAACGTTGCATTACATGCTTGGATTCTGGTGCTATGAGGTTTCAAATCTGGCATGGTATCAACGAAAAATAGCATCTATCATATTTGCAGAACCACCGACTTCGTCTTTTGAAGAAGCGTTAATGTATCTCGAGAATGCCGAAAAAATTGATCCAAATTTTTACAGCCGCAATTTATTAATGTTAGGAAAGACATATTTGAAATTGAATCGTAAAGAAGACGCAATAAAATATTTGAAAAAAGCTGCTGAATTTCCTGCAAAGGATGACGAAGATCAAAAAACAAAACAGGAGGCACAAAAGATATTAAACAGTATTTAAAGACAGACCATATAGGTACATATTTTAATCTGTATTTTTTTATATTAGAATTATGTGGATATTTTTACATTCTCTTAGTATTGAAGAAATAAATTTAGTATATTGCGTGTGACACACCAGAATGACTAATATACTAGTATGATTATTCCATAATTATATATAAATGTAATTGATAATGTGTTTATATTATAATATACTAAATTTACTTCTTAAATAATAATATTAAAATATCTGCGTACGTTTAGTCATGTTGGTTATAGGGAGCACAAGAATAAATATTTTACACTAATATTTGTACATATACAAATATATATATTTTATACCAATTTGAAATTAATAAATGTTGGTAAACGTTATAGATTAGTGATTACATCAATAATTTTAATTTTATTATAATCGATTATATATATAAGTTTAAAAAATTAATATATTTTAATGAAATTAATTATTTGATTTATTGAGCGCTAAATTGACGGCGTTTGTTGCATGATGGACACTTCGCCGTTTATCTCTAGAAATCAGTACGAGAACATCGGAATTTTAAGTTAATGTTTCATTATGGTTTTTACTTAACAATCGATAATTATTTTGTTAAAAAGTATTGAAGTTTAAATGCGTTCCGATTTTATGATTGAATGTCGCGGCAAATCAACTAGACTCTCTTGTAGAACGATTGAACGTGATTGGTTCCGATCTGTAGATCTAACCAATCACGTTCGAGTAACGGTTGAAGAGCGGCCTGACCATTTGAACGCACCTTGTAGTTCGGCCATCGTGCTTTCGTAGTCGGATCGTGTTCATCACGATTTACGCGGATTTCGTCTAGTTGAATAACGGAATGGGGCGATTTGTCGATCGGTTAATTGCATTCGCGTTTCGCGACGTTTATGTGCTCGAATTGAGCGTATATTTACGTGTGATCGCGTCTCGAGCGTATATTTTTTGAACGGGTCGAATGGCTCGGTTGGCTCTTGATTCGACTCGTGTCGTATTTGCGCATCTTCGACGTAAGGTCGCCGATATTCAAATCTCTCGAGTCGGCATCGTCGGCATCAGGTAAGAATATCATAATACGACGATCGTTTTATATCGGGAATAAGTATCGCGATTGTTGTACTACGTCGTCGTATCTGCGTGGCATCGGTATGAAGTTGTCGATGTTCTCGAACACGGCGTCGGTATGAAGTTGTCGATGTTCGACTCTGGCGCGAAATTGAGTTAGAAGAACATGAAAGAATGAAAAATAACATGGCGATCGTGTGTGCTTTCCAGCAAGACACAGTGTAACATAAGGTTTATTCTTGGTAGCACTGCTGTACTCGTGCAATTAGTTAGAATGAGAAAAAATATATTTGTCTCATTCTAACTTATTGCATCAGTGCGGTGCAGTGCAGCAGTGTAGCGACGAAGAACAGGTTTATAGTGTTTATTAATGTGAGTGATACACACTGATATGTTCTTTCTCACACTAATGGACACTGTGTTACACTGTGTCTTGCTGGAAAGCACACCGTTTCATCTCGGGAGTATTTAGTAAAGTATATTGTGTTGCAGGTCGTGAAAATTGATTCACTAGCAGTCTCGCATTTCTACGAATGTCGTTTCGTTGAGTATGCAACGAGAGGAGAGACTTCCTTGGGACGAGGATAAGGCTCGGAGAAGATGTCAGATTCACTAGCAGGGTAATCTGGGGTAATCATATCAGTGAGTACTTAAAGCAAATATTACAGGTGTCTCAAAATAAGAAACTCTTATATGTTACAGCATTTTAATTATTTATTATATAATAGTTTCCACATGATGTAACTATGCATTGTAGCAATTTCTAATGATAAATAATTTATATTACCGGAGAAAGGTAGATATGCAGGGCTGTGACACTGATATTACATATTTGATGGAACAATGTGAATGTTTTGGAAAGATTTTAAAATGCTTTATATGATATCGATGATATTACATAAAAAATTCAAACGTGTTCCAGTTAATATCGATATCAGTTATTACTCGGTCTTGATTGAGATGATATTCTTACATTTACCTGAAATGCATCTAATAATTCTTATAAAACTCAATATTAATTATTTTTTAAAATTATCTTATATTACCTGATATATCGATGAAATGATAGACATTGAATTGACTAAGTTTCATAAATACATATTGAACTCTTAATCCCATCCCTAAATGCAAAATAGAAAATAGTGGGATGAAACTCCGTAGAGCGCAATTTTTTTCAAGATCTAAAGTCAGCGCGTGAAACGATATTTACACGCTTAATAATTTTTATGTTAAAGGTTGATCATTTTAATATCCATACATAGGACCCAGAATTTTATAAGGGTCCGCGAATCTTTCAAGGATATTTTCTATTAACTTTAATATCGTCAAGAAAAACATTACAATTATATAATATAATTGTACAATTTAATTATGAAATTACAATACTCTATAATTTTATTTTCGCGATGTCGTATAATATCAACGTTTCTCATGCGTCAAATCGTTTTGTTGCTCTTGAAGGTAAAGTCTAACGTTTATAATTACATGTACTATTTTGCAGATCTATATACACGTTGTACGTTGATAATAGTATTATTTGCATGTATATTCCTCGGTACGCTCCATGCAAGTCTCGCAGTGTACGCGGCAACACCAGTGAAACTTGCATCTGCATTGCCACGTTCTTGTGAACTGATGTGTGTTGTAGCCGCGACCGCAGCACATCAGATCGCATCCATCGGTTCCTTAAAAAAAAAAACCAAAGACGTGAGTAAGAAAAGAAAACGATTGTAGTGAAGAATTATTGCCTAGCTTTTAAGTATACTCATTATTCGATAATTAAATTAAATAACGAAATAGAAACATGTGAAAAATCGCAAAGCTGAAAAATTTAGAAAATGGAAATACACGCGTTTAACGACATTACATATTGCTGATACGTTGTATATCGCAAAGTTTTTTTTTCTTACCTTTGCTAGTACGGTTGCAATACCTGCCCTGCGTGCCGAGGCTACCTTGCGTCAAATCTGGCTCGCAGTAATTGGGGGAGGGTTGAAGAAAAACTAGCTCACTTCTTTTTGGAATTCTCTTCAGGCTACCCGATCCGCCGTTGACTTTCGTCCTTTTCAGGATCAAGTGCGGCCTCCTGGACTTGCCGGCTTTTTTCAGCAGCGGCTGTCGATTGTGCCGCGACTTGACGAAATCGTTCGGCTTGCCCTGAGTTTTAGCGTCGTTTCCCAATATGGGTACCATTTCGGGCAACATTGAATGCGACATTGGGTCCAAGGTCTGTAAATTATGTGCCACATAAAATTATTCGCATTAAATTTCGAAAATGGGAACAAGATTGCCATTAAATCAAGTGGCCACTAACGTTTAATTTACATACTGAATTCATCACGTTTTAAACCGATCGTTGATTAATTCGTAACATTTTAGGATAAGCTACCTGAACCGTCGGTGGGGGAGGCGGTGTAATAGCGATGACCGGTCTAGCCCTGTAATATTTTTTCATAAGCGCATCCCCGATCTGACGGAAACTGGGTAACGTTCGCCAACACGTTCTCACAGTGCAAGATCCAGATACACCGTGACATTTGCATTCCGTTTGCAAGAGAGCCTTAACTATCTGAAAAGCAAAACATAAAACATTATAAATAATATAATTTTTATAATTATGAGAATTTTAATCTGAAATTCGCACATTCTCTTTATTATCGCCAGACAATCAATGTTTTATTTTTTAATTTCAAACAAAGTACGCAATATTTAAAAAATAAGACCTTCAAATTGCATACAGTATTGATTTATTTTATTGAGCAACAAAAGTTTTCTGCTACTCCCTTTGTATTGATTTCACAAGTCCAAATATACGACAGAGACTTGTATAGAATCTGGAATCATATCTATATATCATATCGAAACAGATTACAACTTACACCCGTGCGCTTAATAAAGTGTACATCGATTTGTTCCTTGTATTATATACACGCGTATCCTATGCAAATTTCAAATCTACACATGCGATCGGTGCCTTTTTGGTTGGAGAACGGGGACGAAAACGAGAGAGAGAGAGAGAGAGAGAGAGAGAGAGAGAGAGAGAGAGAGAGAGAGAATGAAAACAAAAACTTACAATACGCTCGATGAGAATGAATGCATCGCTCGATGCTTGAATCATTTTCAAACGATACACACGGGTCCATTACGAAGAAATCAATGGCGTAGAAAGAGCTTCGACTGTCATAATATTATACATAATTGAATTGCTTTAAGTATTTTGCACGCAAGTTTTTTAAACATTTCTTTAAATCGCAATTAGAAAAATCTATATTTATTGTCTCACTGATTTACGTACTGAAAGATAATCGTGGGACAAGATAAACTTTGAAGAATTATATTTTCAATAAAAAATTTACAATTAATAAACTTTTAATAAAATTTGGTTCAATTCTAGTAAAGTTTAACTAAATTATTTTATATTATAAATATTTTATTAAATTTTGACTAAAATTATAGTAGAATTCTTTGAAATCCATATTGTCTTACAACTGATATAATTTTGAGGATAAATTTTAACAAGAGAAAATTCTTTCTGCCTACTTTTTTGCTTGACAGTGCATTTGTGAAATGTAAATATCATTATATAATTATTTTGTATATAACTGAAGCATTTTCATCTCGCGCTTAATTGAAACGGAGTAAAACGGTAGAGAAGTATTAGAAATTCAAGAGTTAAGCTTTTTATATTCATCACGTTAAAGTTAAAAGGATTCGATTATGTATTCGATTATGTATTGAATTATTCATAAACATGTACATATATGCAATTGTTTGAACTGTTTCAAGTCGTTCGTCCTCGCGTTTTCGTGCTTGCGAACAATAATTTACAATAATTTTTTACGATAGTTCTTTGAAATAATATCACAGCGCGGATTTCGCATCGCCACGCCACTGGCGCGGAGATGCATTTCGATTAACTCGAGGATGATCTTAAACGGTTGTAATCGTATCGAATGTTCATCTGCAAAATCCGATGCATGCACGATTCCCAATGGGGACCCTTCATTGTGCGCCGTCCGCGGACACGACGCGTATACGCGCATGAAACTGGTTTAACATTTCGAATTATTCCGGCGCACCGCGCGTCGAGCCGGTGCCACATACGGTGGGGGTTTAAAAAAATCCTCAAGGCATAAAATATGTGGCGCGCCGAGGCGATCAACGTTAAGAATAAATCATTACCTCCGGGAATACACGTACGTGCGCGTACATGTACACGTACGTAGACCAATAGCGAGTTTTTATTGCCCGCTTGTAATAAGGGCCAATCGAGGTAGACGAAAGCTCGAGACGAACTTTCCCCAATTAAGGCGCGCCGCCCTCGCCGCTTCTCTTATGCACCTTCGGGCATAACGCAATTGTTTCTCACAAATGTTCTTTTTGTATCATCATTTCTGCGTGACAGTAATAATGATAAAAAAAAGAGCCGTAGATTAGATCCGAAAAATTAATTATAATATTGTATGCGTTTCTGTTATCTCTCGCCTTTTCTTTCTGTTTTTTCTCTCAACGCTGTTCTTTTTCTTTCTATATATAAAAACTGCTATATAAAAATTGAACTTTATCATAGATAGAGCATTAAGATATCTCTATACAAAACGAAATGACGTCTACGCGAATTGCAAAACGACAACATTGTCTTCGTCAGTATAATTGGCTTCCCGCATAGATTATTGGACGATAAATCAAAATTGATAATGTCTGATTTGCATACACTTGGTGCGCGATGGACACACGCCTCATTATCGATATTATCACCCTGTTATCCGATCTAATCTGTTACCTATAGCCTTCAGAAAAGTTAACATGTCAAGCTCAATTTCTCTAACGATTTTCTAATATGAAATATTAACGCGCATCTTCATGTACGGTCGAATATTCTTATTTTTGTTATTCTTATTTTTGATACATTATTATTAAATTGAGAACCAGAGTTGAAAAAGTCCAGTAGGTAGAATGAAAACCGTAAATTTTTATTTTTATTGTCTCAAACTTTGTCCAATGGAATAAAAGAATAAAATCTAAAACATATTTCTGTTTAAAAATGAAATCAACAGTAACAGAATTTATAATAACACCCTATAATAGTAGTTTCAATTGTAATAATTTCTAAAATATTTTTTTTTTTAGTAAAAACTTTAAAGATAAATATTACTAAATTTTACATTAATTTTATATCAATTAAATTTTGTCGGCTCCTTCGGGAATATATTGATTTTTACCACTGGACTTTATTCTAAAAATGTGTAATTTTGTTGACTCTGGAGGATTGTATTTCTAGAAAATTATAAAGTTGTTGTTCATAATAGAGTTAGTTTGCAACCGTAAACGTTTAAGCATACAAAGCAAATTGAAACGGCAATACGTCTGCTTTAATTTATATTGTATACCTTTTGTATGCTGTTATATAATCTTAGAATCTCGCATAATATAATTACGCGACATGGGTGATTGAGAAATGGCGAAGTGCCGTGTTGTCGTCAAATGTCAGCGAGCTTAATCCCCGTGCTAAACGATTTCTCTTGCGAGTAACAGTAATTAGTATTGCTTCACGGCAATTATGGTGCTCATTACATAGTGTTACTTTCTGCTGACGCATATTTTATGATTCGTGACATCCGTCTTGGCTTTTTGCTTTTTAAATATTACGAAGATAAAAATGTGCAAAAAGAAGGGCTACCATTAATTATTGCGCTTACCTTTCTCCCGGCTTTATTATTGTGAAGGTTCATCAGGCTGCGAGCATCTCCTTCGATCTCCCTCGCATCCAAAAACCTACGCGCGAACCTAACATTAAATTGTAATATTAAAATTTATCCGTGTTTTAGCGTTCCGCCGTACTTGTGACGTATCGCGCCGTCTGATGCGAGCAAGCTGCCGTAAGAAGCGACGAGAACTGATAGTGCAAATTAATTAACTATCAGCTTTAATTACCTCATCCCGTACGTGACATCGGCGCTGCAGCCGCCCCATTCCCAACCGTTTGGCGGCAATTCCTTCCTTGTTCTACAAAAAACGCGATATTAATCGGTAATAATTAACACGTTGCGTGCTGTGCGCAAAGCGTCGCGGATTTATAGCTACCTTACAGCCGGTTCACAACCGCAAGCTGTGATATTACCACGGCTGCAAGCCGCGGTCACCGCGTACGTGACGCCGGCCGAGCTTATCGCGTACGTGAAAGCCGCCTCTCTGCTACCTGCAAACAGAAAATGTAGAAAATGTCAATTTTTGTCCTTTTTCTCCGTCGTGTAGATTAGATGATCGAATTTGATTTCACAAAAGAACAAAGCAAATTTACGATCTCTTGAGAATTTAAATTGTTTCCAATTTATTTTAATATACAGCCTCTTTTTGATAGAGGAATAAAATTTTAAAAAATATATATAATTTATATATGTAATTCAATTATAGGTGCGTGAATTTATTTCCAAAATTTGTGACGTGTAGTAGACACATTCAAATGGACGTTGCCTTGTCAAGTATTTCCATCACGCGAATTTACCATCACAACTAGACGCTGGTCGTAGCACCATGCGCGCAAAGCGCGAACGCAATTAATTACGCCATGCTCTCAGCTCGTTTACCGTGTCGAATGAATTATCGTACGTCCGTTTCCTTATGATGCTCATTTTTCACTCCATTATCATAGTCGACACCTACGCGTCGCTCTGTCTCGAATCTGTCCGAGCCGGTTGGCGTTTCACTCTATCGTCATCAAACTCGTCCAGCTTTAATTCGCTTGTCAGTGTTCGAGACATAATCTCTTATGTAAATTCGGTTAAAATCTTTACTAGTTGAAGGGACGATAAAGAGAGGATAGGCATTAACCTAATATTAGAATTGAGTGCTGGCCACAAAAATATCGACTCTGTGAATTTTTACTAACCTAATGTGTAAGCAATATTACCTTGCCGATTTGTACTATTAGGGTAAATTACTAGGGTTTCTAAACATTAGAGAAGATAACACGATGGAGCGTGTCTCCATGGAAATGAAGAGTTTTAGAATTATTAATATTCATTGTCATTTTATTTCTTTAGATGTTCTTTTCAAACTTGCCCCACATTTTGTTTTATTAATTAATAAAAGGGAAAATTAAGATAAATTTGAGCGATTTGTTAGGGATTGTCGCATACCGGTTTGCGAAGACACTACCCAAGCATTGTGTCCTTGTGAGCGGCGCTCTGGGACGTGTCGTCGTAAGGAAAGCTGATTGTGCGCGGAGACACCAGCGAACACCATCGGTCAAAAGGTTGATGAATTTATGCTGAGCGTTTATGTCAAAGGACGGCAGTGCGGGCATCTATTTAGCGTCAGGGGAGCCGGTAAGGGGTAAATTTATCGTTTCGTTGGCGTTGCCCCGTCGCAGCAGCTTCTCTCTCTCTCGCTCCTTTTCTCTCTTTCTCTCTCTCGCTCCGATCTTAAACGAAGAGAGGTGTCCTTTCCATAAATTCATTTCAGCTGTAAAACGTGAACGTACCAAATGAGCACGGCTTCCATATTAGGGCCCGGCTCATGGCAATGCTGAAGAGTCGTTGTTCATGCCGAACGGGCAATGCGAATGGCCAGAGTAGACCTCAATCTATTTGCAACGTGCACATGTGTGTACGTACCTATATACATAGTTCCATATACACCCGTGTATTTGTGTGTCGCATTACCCGTGCACTTATTAACGTCTGAAAATATCGCGGAGCGGCAGGTAAAACGAGAATGGATTATCTTTTTGCGACGTGAAATAATGTTCTTGTTCAAATTAGTCCTCGTTCAAATGACCGTGTTGATTCTCATGCAAACGTTAAACAATACTTTTATTTCACACCCTGGATTGTAAGTATTTACATTCCAAAATCCATAGCCATAGTAAAAATAGACCGTGCATGTAACATCAAAATAATAACAAAAGAACAGAAACTATTAAATTTTTTTTCTATGTATCTAATTCACGCAATTATTTCTTCTCTCTTTAACTGTTAATTATCTTCCGCTTTTTTCTCCGTGATCTTCAGGTTTTGCGCTTTACGCTTAATCTATTTTTTTTATATTTTTATGAAAATCTTATCGGATTTGATTGGTTCATAATATATATTTCGTAAATTAAAGTGAAAATAAAGAGCGATATCGCGAAGTAGTAGTCGTTTAAATGACACAAATAAAAAAAGGAGGATCATGCAAAGTCGCGAGAGGAATGGTCCGTGATTGATCGTTATACGAGCGATCTTTTAATTTATATCATTGCATTTTAAGTGACTCGCGCAATAGCCATGCGAAATTTATAAGCTACCGCGTCACCGAACGTGGGCGATTATTTACGGTGATCGTGCGATGCGCACTCAAATTTAATAATGAGTACGTAGTTAATCTCACCGTGATCCTTCATTTATCGTTTTTTAGCGAAGATCATTCGTTGCGTGTGTGAACTTGGCATTATTATGCTAAGAAATCATAGTTTTTGTCTTAAGTTCTAGATTTTTTGGAACAAGAGAAAGAATTCTTAATACTATTACAACAATGAAAGTAAACTTAGAAAAATCAAGGCACTAATTTTATAATCTTTGACACATTAAGATAAATGATCTATATTTCAATTGATATATCCACTTATTGTTAGAATATTCTATCGAGATTTTATTAATGTAAAAACATCATATAAATATTATTCATTAAACAATTAAATACTTTTTTAAGCTCACTGCTAGTAGAACTAGCGGCAAACTGGTGTGATTCTACGTGAGACGTGGAATCAGACTATTTAAACGCGAAGCCTTAATTAAGGCGCGAGAATCCCAAGTTAACACGCCGCCGGCATTAAAACTTGCACGAAATGATCCTGACAAGGGTTAAATTTCGCATCTTACTTCTTGCGAAGAAACACATTGATGGCAGTGGATCTCAAATGGCGATGCGTCACGCATCCACCCACAATATGCTTGCATTGTCCATTGGCAGCGAGCCCGACGTTTTTGCCCCGTCGCTCCGTTATTATATTCGCCGCGATTTTATGTGAGTCGATCTTATTAAAGATAACGAGCCCGATCCTATCGTGTCAGGCAATAAAGTATTTTGCGTGTATCCGTGCGATATTATTGCGCCATCGAGGTGATATCCCGAGTCGTTATTTTGTCTCGCGACGAAAGGGAATAGAAATGATTTGATTCTCAATTAGAAAAGCACGTCTCTTCGCTTATTACGAAGCCTATCGAATAAAATTCCCTCAATGATGCGTACTTCTCGTTGTAAAAAAAATATTATAAAAGTGTAATTTAAAAGAAGCTATTACTTAAACAGTTTTAGTATTTTCCGTCGGCCAGAAAGCGGAAACTAAATAACACAATAGTTATTAAATGTTTCATTAAACCGCAATCAAAATATTATTCAGATTCGGATTCCTGATTTTAGTCTCTTTACGTATGTGAGACGTGATATACCATAAACTCTCGGTGGGTGGACGATAAGAAAGTTACCACCTTGGTGAAAGGACCGGCCACCACATCGGCAGTGTTTCCTTTTTGTACCCTTCTTATGTCGGACAAGATCTTTATATTGTCGTGAAAAAAAGAACTGTCCACTAGCTTGTGTGCGCGCGTGTGCACATACATGTGCATTAACGTATGCACATCGAGAGCGTGTGCTTTTCCTCGCGCTTTATCTCCCTTTCCTCTCGCTCGTCGTGCCGAGGTTAAAAGTTCGCGCGTCCATGTCTCCCTTGTCGTGAACATTGTGTGTACAGGGAATCCTTATTCGCCCGCGGCGTTTATCACAGCAGGACAGATTATTCTGGTCGGACTCGCCCACGCGACCTATATCGACGTTAACTATCGAACGGCATCCAAAATGAATGAAACATTGGCGTTTCCTTCGTTTCGATTGCACTGATCTACGAGAACTTCACGTGCATGTACTATTTAATCGAACGATTATTTGATTTATAATATACGTTTTTTTTACAAATGTGATGAAAATTGCACCGCGCGCGATTTCTCCTCTTTCAACTTTGTTCTTTAGTTGTTCTATCTTTTGATTACGTTATTGGAAAGAATGTAGAACGCTGAGAAACCGCGTCGAATCAGTGAACAAAGTTATTCCAGGTGGTCTCGGTCGGAAAGAATCAGCGCTGAGACAAATTTTTCTATTCTTTAAACCCCTTCTTAGTATTTGTGTATTCTTAACATGTCAAATATTCATATTCTCAGTCTTTTCTACTTTTACGTTACTATTTCGTGTTTTCCATTCGGTCAAGCACGCAAAATGAAAATATATCACTGTGTGCATAAGCAGAACGAAATTTTTATTATATGAATGAACATATTATTAATAAATAGTTCAAGCAAACACCGCGCTAACAATGCTTTAGTGGAACGAAAGAAAATCTTGGAAATCTTCCTTCTCTTTCTGTCTTCTTCATTTCTCTTCCTTAGTGTTTGGTTAGAGAGTGATGACCCAGCTTCTTTTACATACCTTTCGTTCTTTTATACTTTTGTTGTACTTTTCTTTCTTTATATTGTTCAATCTTTGTGTTTCGTGCTTGGCTATTTATATGCTTATGGTATGATATAGTATGGTATGGTATTTTTTTGAAAAAAATAGAAGTATAACAAGAGAAAGCAATAGAAATAGAGAATTTAACGCGATAAAAGTAATATTTGACCGTACATAATTTCGCTTTCGTTAAAAATCTTGCCGATCTCGCAAAAAATTTCTTATCAACAAACAAAATTCAAATTCTTGCGTGATCGTAGAAAATTTAATTTATTAATAAAATCTCGAGCCTTCATTAAAATTTACATCACTGAATGGTGCAACAACATAATCTGATCAATTCTCAAACAGAAGCTTTCTAACTAAATTGTTGTTATTATAAATTTTATTTATTCTATCCTCTGATATTTATAAAAATATCATGTGTGTGTGAAAGAGAAGTGCCAAGTTATTCATGAGACCAAACTGCGTGATGATAGTATATGGGGTGGAATATTTTAAAGTGGTTTCTCTCTCTCCCACGATGGCGTGAAAGTAATGCACGCGGACCGAACGCTTCTCTCCTTTTGTGCCACGACGGATGAATCGAGGCAGGACAAGAAGCACCACGTTTTACCTCTCTTTGCTATGGGTAAAAATGCGGTGTCGACTCGTACTGCCCTATAGCGTCGTCCCTTATAATTCGAAACGACTCACCCATACCGGTTCAATGAATAATCATCGCTCAATCATCATAAACTGCTGCTGAATGGCTGGATTAAAATGGGGTGATTAACTTTTTTTGTGAGGCCAAAAAGATTTGATCGTGATTTTAACTACCGTTCATGTTTTCGTTGAAACTAATCAGTATGACAATTAATTAGCCAAAAGATATGACAATTAATAATGTTTATAATTATGTGATGAGAAATCGTGCATGTATTTTGCATTTGGATAATTTTATTACTTTTGACAAAAAAGAGAAAACAGAATACGCAGATATTTGCTTTAATATATAAAATTCAGCTTCTTCCTCCGTGCAGATATTTACAAAGAACCACTACACATATGACACAATAAATAAAGCTGCAATTTACAAAAATCTCGTTGCCGGAGCATGACGAAAAATGCGTTCAAATAAGTGTAATAATAAATAATTTATGTTACTCTAATGAGGACTTCCACTAGAGCATAATGTGTTTACAATTAACAATTTATTTTACTCTAATGAATTGCATGAGATTGCAATTTAATTTTTACAATTACGTCCTTTTATGCAAAATTAGCTGTAACATCAGATATCATTTGATACGTACATGCACGATTCCTATTTCGTCGACAAGTTAAACTCGATCAGTTAGCGTAAGACAATTAACCAATTACTGTAATTAAGTCACATCTCTACTTAATTATTTGTTCAATTTAAATCCGGTCATTAAATTTGCATTCAAATCTACTTCAGATGTCTTTATAGTTGTTTCTTTTCGGGGAGAAATCTTGTTTCTTAATGAGACAGGATTAATTTTCCTTGACTGATTCCGACAAATAATTATGCGCAATTTTTTAATATTATTCATGCTTTAAGGATTTATTAATAACCTTTTAAATTCCTAAACTCCAAAAGATTCCAAAATTGTTTTACAAATTTATAATAATTTGCTATTGTTTTTAAATAGATTTATTATGTAAATAATATTTTAATAATTCTATTTATACACATGTTATTAATCTTGTCGGCTTTTTCTCTAACAGGTACTCGATCTTTACGAGTTTCACGCGGTTTGTAATAACAAGCGTGATACCTTGGTTTGTTCATAATGTCACGGGTAATCTTGTGCGCCAGAGCCTCGAAGCGATACGTGCAAATAATAAATGTAAATAATATAATCAACAATATTTTATTTTTTTTTAATTTATGATTTATGTCTTTCTATATTTTATTGACATCATATGATTTTTAATATAAATAATGGCAATTTTATCTCAATGTATATTTAAAAAAATCTGCCTAGATTTTTGTCAGATATGAAATTAACTAACGTCGATCCTCCTCCCCTCAAGATTCCTGCTATGTAGCCGTACAATGTACTTAACACGTCGTATTATATGCACGACACTCGTACTAGTGTGAGCTGCAACAACGGGGGGTCGCATCTAGTATCAGAGTTAGTCCGAAGATACGTGGTTGTATCTCGTTCGTTACGTTAAACTTAGTGATTTATGGCTGTCGTGTGCTCGATGTACGCGTGGTAGTGATATAGCGTGGCGTAAGACTCTCACGATGTCACGCGTAACCAGGTACATACACGTAATCTCGCAATAAGATCCCCTGTCTGCCATGCAACATTTCGCAGCGTTTCGCGATAGTGAACTTTAACCTTCAACTCGATATTTCGTGTCACGTTTCACAAACTTGATATTTTGTTAAGTTTTACATTAAAGGGATAAATATGAAAAAATTAATACAAAAAAACATTTAGAAATCAGAAAATGATTAGATCATATATTTGAAATTAGTATACACAGAAAGTTTAGTAAAAGGTTAAAGAGTATCTAAAAATTTAGATAAATATAGAGAACTACAAAAATAATTTTGTTAGACTAAAATTATTATGTAGATTACTCAAACTGATTGCTAGAGTATCAAAACTTTTTGCAGCATTGTTTTTTATGCTTGAGCATCTTACATAATTATTTTGATTCTAACAAAATTATTTACAGATCTGTAACTAAATAGTTAAAGCTTTAAAAATTACAGTAAAATTGCTTTTTTTTTCATGTAAAGAATCAAATTTAAGCAGCAAAATTGGTACACGCAATAACGTTTAGAAATTTAATTTAGTTAATTTGACAATTAAGTTTATCAATTATCGCAGTTAAATTATGCAAACTCGTCGTGACGGGGTTGAGGGTTGGATTCTTTGCATGTATCTGTTCGAAGCTGCAGATTGGCGCACAGAGAAGACTCGCGTGACATTATGAGCGAGCCGAGGTATCATCGCGCTTGTTATTATAAACCGCGCGAAACTCGTGAAGATCGAGTACCTGTTATCGGAAGAGCCGAAAAAAATAATCTTATAACCACCTCTCTTCGAACGTTTTCTTGGAAGGTACTTATCGTACGCCGTTCCCGATGACCGGTTACATCTTAATAAGAAGGGCAGCAACGACAATCTTTGCGAGAGTTCATCTCGCTTCTCTCTTTCTCTCTCTTTTTCTCTCTTTCTCTTTCTCGACTCACTTGCACGTCATTATTAATGGCCCCGGTCGACTCGTTGGCGATTTTCGCAGAGGCACTTGTCCACGGCAGCGGTCAACGAGGAAAGAGATACGGACCGGCGATATATTAATTTATTAACTAGTTTATTTTTATATGGGGTTTAAAGAGGTCTTATATCCACAGACGGTGAGAGCCTCTGGGGACTCGAGAGCCGAGCACCCCAGCGCACCATAACTCAATCCATACCGGGATCCGCCGTGCCGGTTGCCGTTGGCACTTTTCTACACTAAAATACGCTGAATTATATCGATCCCGTTCGTCATCCCGCCGCGCCTTCGCTCCTTCGCCTTCGGCAGATAAATCAACGCCAAACACTAGCCGAGATGATAGTAATGGCAAAAGCGACTTCCATCTAGTTTTATACGGCAATTTATTCCGTATCTTTTTACACGATAGTATTCAACAGTCAGTGACTATTGTGAATCTACGGGTATAGAACCGAAATTACTAATGACGGCAAATTACGATAAATTACATGGTTACACTGTGTGTGCGACATACAAGTTTACTTTAAATGTAATCAAAGGAAAACGCAAGTATACCATTGACCGTAATTTCGTAATTTAAGCAGATACCTGGATACGTAATTTAATTTTGAATAAATATCATTTCCGCGAAATATTGCATGACCGAAGGATATCGTGGCAAAGCAGTATCGACCATAAATTCTTGAGCATGACTCTTTTTTTTTGTCCTGTGGTGGTTTTCTACAGAGACACTCGCACGCATTATCTAATCTAATTGTTTTACATACAGACAGTATATACATGCAGGATTCACTTTTCGTGGACGGCTCTGCAATCTGGTAACTCTCAAATAATCTATTGAGCAAATTAGCAGTAAGATATAATGTCGACAGAGACAGATCGGCTTGCGACGCCGCGCGATATAATTACGTTGAGGAGGCTCTCAGTTATCTTACCTTTTGATTGTGAAAGCTAATTAATCGATACGTAAAATAATATAAAACACACGCATACATCCGCGTGCGCCTCTCGAAACCCTTAAAACTAGATAATATTAATTTTTTTCTATTATTTTATCATCAGAATTCTGCTAATAGCAGAAATTGAGAGAGATGTTTAGAGTGGTCGATAAAAGATGATTGATTTTTCAATTTTCAAAACTAATATAGCCCTCAAAGTGAAGCGGAAAGTTTGCTTTCTCAACATCTTTTCGCACGAAGAAGTCATTCTTCCGTTGCTCGCAGCATCATTACTTCATGCATACGTGTGTCGAAGCCGACATGCGCGTCATTTCGCACGGTCATCGACGCGATATAGCTCAATATGAGTATATACTTCGACGCGGAACAAGAGAATGAATGCATCAACTGTGCACCAGGGGAGGAATCGCCGGCCGGCAGGCAGACAAGCGGGCAAGCAGGCAGGCAGGTAAGAAGGTAGGCAAGCGGGCAAGCGAGCAGGCAGGTAAAGACAGGTAAAGGCAGGTAGACGCAGGTAGGTAGGTGTGTCCATGCCAGAGCGCCGAGTGTGGGCCAGTCCAGTTATTTGAGACGGATAAGAACTTGGAAAAAATGAAAAAAGCGCGAGGAGCGGATATAAGTGTACGGAAGGATGAAGAAGAGGAGGAAGAGGAGGAGGAGGACTTGCAACAGAAATTGATAGGACGCTACATTAATGCAGTATCTTCGCCAATGTTATCCAAGGGTTGATAGGACGGGGATGAGGGGAGCAGAAGAGAGAGAGGCAAAGGAAAGGATACATTCGGTGTCTCGTGCAGACATCAGCTCTTCTTCGCGCTCTCTTTGTCACTCGACACATCTATTCTCCCGTCTTCGCTTATCGCTCGTTTGCTACGCGGTCCGAATAACGTTGTCATGCACGGAATAATATTAGCCATCTGGCGAATCATAATGTATTCGCATGGAATTACACGCTGATAAGGTGGCGAGATAATGATTTTTTGAAGATTTTGTTTTTTTAATGATTGAAAAAGAACACTTTTATTATTAAAAGAATATAGACGAGAGAAAAAAGGAGAGAGAGAGAGAGAGAGAGAGAGGGAGAGAGAGAGAGAGAGAGAGAGAGAGAGAGAGAGAGAGAGAGAGAGAGAGAGAGAGAGAGAGAGAGAGAGAATCTCTATGTAATTTCTCGTGATGGTAACGTTGGGTCAGGAACGATGTTCTGTTCTCGCTTGAATTTACAACGGATAATATATGATTCCTCGTCTACGTAATGGATCTCTTAATTACGTTGTTTCATTTAGACGATTAGACGATCGCCGCCCACGTTTTCTTGGATCTCGAAAAGTCTCTCGGATAAATCTGCCTAATTTATGAAAATGTATTCACCACGAGAATTCATTCGACGTGGGCCACGAAATCTTTCGCTTTGAGCAGCATCCCAGCTTCTGTAATAAGTTTTCAGATCGACGACGCGCCTAATTATATTCAATTAGAATCGTATCTGTTACATCGCTAACGTTTGACACGCGATTGTATGAATTATGGATCTCCCGAAATATTAAAACTGTACATGTCTGGACGTGTTTGTATTCTTTTTCTACATATAAGTAAATCGAAATTATCTTTAATCATCAGAAATTTATTCTGCCCATTCGTGTCTCCTTTAATGAGCAACAAAGATTTTAAACACATTTCGACATTCCGACGTCTGTATATACATCGTTCGGAAATTTCACTCGATACGGCATTAACAAAGTATATTAATCGCGCTTTGTTCAATTCGAGACTGCTTTACTTTTACACACATGTGTTCGCAGGTCGCATAAAACGCATAATGCCAGCGTTTTAAGAGCGGGGAAATATCTTAAAGCGAATATCGCTGCATTTAGCTTCGGCATGTCGAGCGGCCCCGTTAATTTTACTAATTAAGTTAGCAACTGACCGCCCTGCCTGCTCCATCTCGCATCCTCTCCCCCACTGTCGCTTATAAGCGTTATTTATACTTTTTTTGCGCATTAATTTTTGGCCTTCTTATTTCTCGTCCGACTTCCTCGACGTCGCCTCGACGTTATTTTCCTTCTCCGCTTCACCGCGCGTCCGTGTCGTCGAGCGTACGTAAACGTTTTCGCTGTTTTAAAAAACATTCCGTACGGGTTTTCTTCGATTTTAAATTCCACAACATTATCGACTTGCTGATGTGACAACAGCGGAAATTTTAATAAACGTCTACGCGTATCTTCGCGACATGGAGATTTCACGTTCTACAAAAATACCGCACTCCGTCTTGTGTAAACTTAAATAAAAAGATAATCGCCGTCAGTTAAAATGTTAAACTCGTAATTAATTATCACATATATATTCGTGACTTACGCAAATACCTGCACGCAATCATGATATTCTCCTCCAGTCTCTCTCTTTCTCTTGCAGGATTTTACGATGCATCATATGCACATTTTATTCAGCGTGGAATTCCAGAAGTCACCCACGAGTCTCTCTCGATGATGACGGACGAGCTTTGTACAAGCAAGATAACGGGTAACAAAGTACGATCATCTCGTTGCGCGTTGTAAATCACGTCGTGTTTACCTGGCTTCTTTCGTTCTTCCACCTTGGTGGTTTAATCCGTTCGTTTAATCATGAAAAATCACTGACTTGCGACCACTACGAAACAGCTACGCCGTTACATCTGCTCTTCTTCGTATACACGATGTTTCACAGTAGAAAAACCTCTTTATTGGAAATAGGAAATGTAATATAAAATAATGTTTCGATTTTTAAAAAATTATACGATCGTAATTAAGTTTTTTCTAAATAGAGATTTTCCTCAGCTATGTCTTTCCTCCGTTTTTTTAATCTTTGAAGATTCACGAGCTCCGATTTCGAGATGCAACACGCTATATATAACCGGCTAATGTCCCTCCGAAGTAGGACATTTATCCCCTTGACTCGCATTTATAGCTCGTTTTTAATGCCGAGATGACAAATGTGTCGTATTTAACAATATTTTTGGATCGCACATCAGCTTCCACTCATAGGATCAGGGATTATCTTGTCCTCGAAAAATATCGCGTTCGCCGTTTGTCATCGAGTCGACCTGCCCCTAGGACGCGGCGCAGCTTGTCGTTTAATATTAAGTTGCTCCTTTGATCACCAAAAATTAAAAAGCGAGAATGCCGGCTCATATATCAAACGCATCTTTAAATAATTGCACGTACTTCGCGAGAAATAACTTTTTCTGTCCTTTTGGCTACGGTAAAATGGCAAGTTTATTTTGGTATACTGAAGGATTAGTGTCATGAAAATTGATTTTGAAGAATATACATATTAAAGAGTATATGCATATTTATCTATATGACAAATATGTTTTTAAATATATTAGTTTTTTAATAGCACAACATTACGGTTCTCAAATTTAAGTTATGTACTGGGAGTGCAGTCGCAACGATACGGTAACATAAGAAAGCAGACTTTATTTTATATAAGAATGTGTGATACGTATGTATGACAATTCACTACCACTTGTTATTCTGCAGTTCTGATTTTCATAGTAATAAAAAAAGTACTGCACGATCCACGTCTTTCGTCTGCAAAATTTTTATTGTTTAGAAAGTGTCCCAGAGCCAATTCAAAAATTTTCGGCTTTAAAAGAAAAAATACAAGATTTGATCAAAGGACAATTTATGTGAACGCTGTACCGTCAATCTTTCGTGGAACAGTCCGTACAAAAATGCATATATATATTTTTTCTTATTGGAGTTTATCATGAAATTGAACTACATAAATATTTATGCATGAGAAATGTGCATTTTGATTTATTAACGGAGGTTAAAGGAATTAAGAGATACAATCGCGCTGATCAATGATTCAATAACCACGCGGGACTGTAATAATTTTCACGGTTAAATATATGGACGGTTATTATTAATTTGGCTCCGAAGTCGCATCTTTAATCACTGAATCTTCGATAATGAGAGAGGAAAAAGAAATCCGAACGTTTAGAACGCGAATGGATAAATACGACGGATAAAGTATGCGAGTATATTAATGAAAGGATCATTAGTACGATACATAAGTGCGAGCCTAATAGAATGTGGGAATGATGTAACAGCCATGCGTCTTCTTTAACTCGTAACGACCTACTGGTAACGTAACAGGTAGTAGTAAGCTATACAACTTTACGCGCGCGTTCAAGTGACGGATACCCAAAGCGGCCAAACTTTTCCTTTTTATATTCCCCGGGTCGCATTGTATTTCCAACGTGGACACTCGGGACGTTAACTGCACAGTTTCGTCCCTGCTACCGGCTACTTTATACGGCAAGGAGTACAAGTACGTATACGCGGCATGCCCGTGATGTATTGCGCGGCGCAATGAATATACCGAGCGCCGGTGTGACAGAACAATCCTTACCAACTACCACCACGTGGCCGAAGACCTGATCGTTGGACACGTGGGAACAGTTCCAGCGGTGATGTCGGAACTGGTGCCGGCACTCGCGCAGACCCAGCGCGGCGCCCTCGCCCACCGCCGGCATCGCGTGCGGCGCTTTTCTGCACTGCTCGCGCTGACTTTTCGCCAATCCGGGGATGCGACTGCAGACAGCCGCGCCGACCACCACCGCTCCGACCACCCTGAAATAAAGAGATCGAGTCGTGAGAAATGTAGTGGGAAGGTAAACGAGAGTAATGGAAAACTTTGACGGACGGAATAATTAAAAATGTGTTTCGACACAATCGTGAACTTTATCGTTTGTTTAAAGAGATATATAGTTGTCAAGTCATAAGATGATTATTAATCACCTAGTTTTGTGTTTCTTTTCTCATAACTAAGTCAGAATTATTTGAATTATCTTAATTTTATTATTTTATATAATTGTTCATTACTTTATTAAGTATCGCGTTAAGGATTTTATATTCATGCGAAAGAAAGTATAATGGACGAATAATTTAATAGAATAATTCATATTAAAAATTTCTCTCTCTTAAGAGGAATAACTGTAGACAAGTAATTGAAAATTTCACAATAATTCAACTTTATTTCTTCATCTCGTTATCTTGATGAGTAAACTGTAAACAGAGCGGTTAACAGGTGCTAAAACCGATCCGATGACAAGCTGAAACTTGATCTCCTCAGTCGCCTGCTGGTTCATTGCATAATTTATAGCCTATAGCGTCTTTCTTGAGATTTCTTGCAGAGCGATTATCTGTATTTTTAATTCTCTCGCGAGAAAAACGAAAGAATAGAAACCGATATATCACGTTGAAGGCGATTTATAAAATCACACGGTTCATCCATCATTTTGCGAGAGCTATAAATATGCTCTTCATTACGAGCACTTACGATTCTGTTATTCCTTCCTGATCACAGCCATGAAATATTAAGGCGCTTCAAAGTAACTCGAGGGTGAGTTATCAAGTACAAGGTCGGGATGAGGTAAGAGAGTACCGGGCTGTTCGGAGAGGATGCGTAGAAGAGAGGCGATGTAAGGCGAGCAGGTTGAATTTCTGAGAAGCATGAAATTGCGACGATTACGCCGCGTCCCCGGGGCGAAAGATATTTGCATTGGAATGCATCGCGCGCTCGCTGCTGGCCGCTCTCGCAGTGGCCGCCGAATCTCTCCCCGTGGCCACGTGGTGGGACAATCTGTAGGATGTCCTGACGACGAGCACACGAGAAGCCGAGAAGAGGAAGGGGACGATGGCGTGCCGCCGCGAAAACGAGCCGGCCTGAAATCGCCCGGAGGGGCTTCGTTCCTCGTCACGTCGCTTTCGCGAGGCATAAACGAGAAAGACGTTGACGCGAGGGATCCCGTCATCGTCCCCTTCAAAGATTTGGCATGCGCATTCGTGATTTCTCGTTGACGGCAAGATGCAATCGCGCAAGGGGTCTGCCGAGGATGAAAAAGGAAAAAGAAACAGAAGAGAGCGTTCCACGTCATTTCTCATAATAAGTACATGAGAATGGGCTCCTTCCTGTCCTCTGCATTTGATCCCAGTTATATTATATCGTGATCACGATTATGTTGTGACAATGTATAGTCTCTACGGTGTGTTGGATTAACTGAGGAATAATTAATTAGAGAAGCGATTTGTAGGAGAATCTGACGATATTCGATTGCAAGAAGGTGACAATGTTAAACGTTACGAGTTCTTCTTAATTACGTGCGCAGTACGTCACTCGTTAACCTTAATTAAACACGAGTTGCACCATGACGATGCCTCGAAGGCACGTCATGGACAGGCAGGTGATAGCGGTTACTCATTTGTCTTCATTGCTCGTTACTTAGTTAAGATGCACTTTATCACGATTATGTTCACGTCTGATGAATTGTTACAGCACACTCATCTTTCGACAAAAGAAATTGACGAATCGACTGATAATATAAGTAACTTTCAGTTTTTACGAAATTTGAAAAAAAAAAAATTCTCAATTGACTCTAAACAAGCAATTTTCTATGCGTATAAAATTAATTGAAGTAATATAAAAATGAAATAATATAACAAGGGAAATTATTAATACAAAAATTAAATTAAATTAAATCGAGAATTTTATTTACGCTGAAGGTTTCTCCAGGGAGGAGATATACGTTCGAAAATATTTTGATGGGCCATTTCAAAATCCTGTCCTTTGTATTATTATATTAATTAGATTATAAATTGAACGTTGAAAACTATCATTGAAGAGTGCACCTGTGTCTTTAGTATGATGATCAGGTAAAAGAGAACAACGGACTCGCGTACTTATGCTCAGCAGCAATCCACACGTAGTCATTAGAGCATAATGTATAACATTACGCTCGTCTCATACGGAGGCTAATGGTGTGCTATTTGCAACAGGGTACCGCAGCACCGTTCGCCGTCATCAACCGTTAAAGTCGCTGTCAGAGCAGTTCAAATTATATACCTCTTATCTTAATTTTTACAAATTTTTGAACATGGTTTTTATAATTCGATGAAGTCAAATCTTTTCTAAAATACGCGTTTTTAGTATAGGGGGATATTCGTCCAGAGAATTTGTAAGAAAAACTTATATTGTAAAACATCATGATGTTATGACATTTTATTTGAAGAAGAAATCCAATATTGCAGAATAATATTGTCTTTTGTCGAAAGATAATTAACATGCAATTTATTATTACAATCAACTACTGATACGTTTTCTGGATTATTTGATATTACTCAATTTCTTCCGCTGACTTCGGGCCTTTTAGAGATCTACAAGGAAACGTGAATGCAACTTCTTTGAAAATAGATAAAATAAGGCGTACGTAACGTTCTGTGTAATAAGCTGTCAATAAGCCGTCGTTAAAATATCTCCGTTGATGCATGCATATAGAGAGCTCGCGACATTCTATCATTTTCTTTGCCGTGGAAAATTGTATCAATTTATAGTAGCTAAGGGTCTATTAAGCGTTATTAGTTTCATTTAAGGCACTCCCTCAAGATCAATCTTTCGAGTGGGAAATGTTGAACTCCTTCGAGTTTACGTTCGCAAATGATATACAATTTTAAAAAGTATAGCGCGATATTTGCAAGCACATTAGTGCCTTTCGATCTGGTTTAATTCCCGGCACACTAGTCACTTTTACATCGCACGTCTCAAGTTCTCGATGCCGACATTTTTTGATAGAATGAGTCACGATCCACTGATTCATCTGGTCGCGGTCGGATTTTTTTGAAAGGAAACTTCTATGCGGTTAGCCGCAAAAGTCAGGATCGGGAGCCTCTCCTAGATAATATCAGCATACTAGGAAATGTAATATCGCGTGTTATTAAAGCGACAAGTTATTCGAATGGATAATTAAAAACTTAAAAAATCTAAAATTATAAAACAGCAAGGTACACTTTTAATGCAAATTTTTACTTGATTACTACTCCTCTTATTTCTGGTGATCGGAATGGATTGGTTTGATAAAAGTCCTTCGAATAATCCGTACCGGTTACAACTGTATCTTAATGCTGTCTTGCACGCTAGATTATGGGAATTGACATAGAGAGATGTATAGTAGATACGAGAATGTCAGTAGTGCGGGCCTAGGCGAAGCGCTCTGCTTCGATGATATCTCGATAGCGTATGACACCGCGGGGGTTCCGCGGTCGAGAATCTTGGGTATATAATACGATGCTGTGTCGCTTCGCTTACTCCGCGCACTCAAATAACTGTAAATCTTCATAATGCCTTGCGCGATGATATCGAAGATGCCATCTGCAAAATGCTCGGCCGCTCGAACGCCATGTAGGAGCGAAAGCGGCATATCTGTATTTTTACGAAAATTTGTTCGACGTCTCAGCTGTCAGTTAAAATTTAAATGTCAGGAGAAGAAAGGCAGAGGAAAAAAAGGAAGACAGATATTTCGTTTATAATAAATGAATAAATATCTTATTTTATTGATAGAAAGTATCTTTAATAATCACGTGAAAATGTACTGATACTCCTTATCTTCATCGGTTTCGAGAAAGATATGTTCCTCCGAGTCTTTCCATCATTAAATCTATCAAGAAACATCATCCCCTTATCTAGCCCGTAAATTCATCGCAAATCCGAGATAAGTAGTGAAATCTCTTCCGTATCGCGAATAATGATGTTTAACTTCGTATATGACAATGTGATGGAAGTCGTGGAGTACAATGCGTAATTAGAAATTAATTATCTAAGGATTATAATTATCCTGAAGAAACATTTTAATTTATTTTAATTTCAAATCGTAACTTCAATCTGTTTTTTTGTCAGACGTAAATTTAAAGAACTCCCAAAGTCATTAGAATAAAATGCCATTGTACGCTTTTCCTACTTAAGAGGTAGTGTTTCATTGCGCAATGCTGTATCACTGATTGTCATTCTGACTGAATTCGTTCAACTTCGTGCCCAAAATGAACCATTGTTGCTTTGTCCGTTTGTACATCAGTGTCAAAATTCGAGATACACAGCCAGTGAGTCCGAGGGATCCACAATGTGATGGACGCTTATCCGACATTAAATCTTTGAAACACTTTTTTTTTACGGAGACACCTCGGCCGGTGGAACGCTAGTTCGAACGCGTAACGCACTCCGAGTTCCTTTTATTGGCGAGATTTCAACTCAACGGCCCATGGCGAATGGGTTTCGAGTACTCGATATGCCGTGACTAATCGAAAACGTTGGAAGAATACCAGCAGGGGCGGATTTACGTCTTCCGTCGCTTTAATTCTCGTTCAATTAAATCTATAATAAGAGTTCGGTCAATGTAATCTTCTGGCCATTATACGCACTAATTACGAGTGTCAAACAATATTAATGTTTTGTATTTAAAATTGTTCATTTTTCATTTCTACGATCTGCCTATCTAATTTTCATTGAAAGAGAAAGAGAGAAGTATGGTTACTTAAAAAAATTTACAGTATTTTTTATAAATATGTATAAATACGTTCCTGCATACCTGTCGTGCGTTCGTTGGGATAGGTCTGACTCGTCTCTCGTTGCACAACAATAGCGCCCGCCACAACGATATTCAGAGTGCTTTCGCTCTGGTTACTACTTCGTCGAGATTCGATACGCCCATTCTCATTTCTTACCACGGAATTAAACGCAGGGACGTGACTCACAATGTTACCGGATCAACCTACGATCGTCCGATAGAGTAATTCCCCCGCGATCCAAAGAATCGAGTCATCGGCGAATCATCGATAATCGCTTCTCGATAGATCTGTGTATAATTTGAACTTTTTTTGTTGCGCGTTCAAACTTTTTTGTTGCGTACGCGATGGTGTGAAAATAAACTCGATAAGAAACAAATTTTTTTTCTGGGGAAGGTATAGCGTGATCGAAGATTGTAAAATCAGCACGGCACTCGTCCAGCTCCTTCGTAGTTATCATCTCGCGAAATCATCCGACATGGGGGAAAAAAACCACGGGAGTGAAGCACGCGGATTTTTCTTAATCGCCTTGCCTCACGATTCAACTTATCGCGGCGCTTCTTGTTGCTCCCCTCGGCTTCCTTAGCGTTTAAACCGGAGCAAGCACTTATCTTAATACGCCGATTTAGCCGCTATATTTCATCGTATCGATCGGACCTAGCGGGGCAGCCGACTCGTACGTTTATCGAGCTCTCGGTTCTCGCGCCGCGTGAGCTATCCTCTCGCGATGATTTACGACGTTCGCGCACTCGGAAAAGTCGAGAAGTGGGAAACGCGCTCGCGATTACAACTCGTCGCGATAGCCGTAATTAGCGGAGATTCGCTTTTCCGATGGAGTTACGGCGAGATTTCGCGCAGGGACTCGCGTTTCGTCCGCGCGGCGATAAGTCGGCGGACGGTTTTACGGCTTGATCATCGCCGGCTCGGCGCGATTCAGTGCACGCGCGCGATACGCATAGATAAGAATTAAGGACTTGCTAAGTTGTTCACCGTGAACGCGTGGGTCAGAGCCGTTCTCGCTGCGATTCGAGCTGTTTTGCTTTAGCGGTCGGTGCGCTAAACAGGTACACACGCTGCTTATACAAGCGCGGCGAATTGTATCGCTACATATCTAATTCCCGTATTTACGACGCGCTTATTGAATCCTGCGGATTTTCTGCATCACTTAGCGCATACGTGGTGCATGTGTGATACACGTTCACGTCCACGGCTAATAGCTGATGATTTCAACAAATTTCAATAAAAGTTCAATTTACTTTTGAGAAAGAAAGTAATCGTTCCTTGGATTTTTTTTGCTAAATATAATTTTGACTTTAAAGCTACTTTATTACACATGCGTTATGATTTTGTTGAAGTATATGAAAATTTCACTGGATGCAGATATGAAAATCATTTGGAGCATCAAAATAATAATGATGGATGTTTAAGGATAATGAACAATGTTGCAAAAAAGTTGAAAAGATTCTAGTTAAACGGAAATTGTTTTAATAAAACTTTACACACTTGCTTATTCGCGTTATATGTAATGCAAAAACTTTTTTTTTTTTTACAATTTTATCCTGTCAAAATGAAATATGTTTCGCGAGGAAAGTTGGTTGTTTTACGGATGACTCTTACGAACGATTCTCGCGACGATTGCCGTTCGCATGTCACATCTGTCGTTGCAGTGAATGCACGTAATACTTTTGACGCGTGTCTCTCGGTACTGTCTCTTGAATTCCGACGTTCCAATGTTGTTTCATTTCGCGCGACGTCATGCTCCGAGACGCGTGTACAGTGCGTCGCGTAGGTTGCCCCGATGCACACGAAGAATCACAGACACTTCACCTTCCATTAGCATTGAATGCGAATCAAATTAACCCTACGATAGCAAATTCTTTCGGGTAATATAAGAGGGCGAGAGGGAACAACGATCGAATAGCGAACGATCAAACGCAATTCTTTTTGTTTACGCAGCGAAATGCCATCGTCATAATATCGAGCGTGTGCGAAACATTATTATAAATGAAACTGGTACAGTTTTCTTATGATCGTCTGTCCTTCTCGATTTTTCTTTCTTGTCAAAATTTTTACAGTTTTCGCTTAAATAAAATTCTACATTTCGTTCTGTTTTTTAAAAATAATTTTTATATTTCTATAAGCGTAAGCACAACCTTACCTCCATCTTCTCATTGCACCTTACACGTAATATGATTTCCGACACGCTAATTATATCAGAGTGGTGACCTCAATTAATATCACGACTCCTCGCTAATTGACTGCCCTTGTTTATTTAAATGCGCTCACGTGAGATTTAGCGTTATCATAACTGCTGTTAAAAATAATTAAAAGAAGTTGTGACTAAAGTATCTAAAAATTATTTATGTAATTTTTAATATGCTTAGTTTAACACTTCTCATGCATTAAATTTTGATACTGTAACATGTATGCATCTTTTAATTTAATATAAAAAATTCCAGTTTGTTTCGAGATAGACTACGCAGAGCACGTGGCACGTTTATCTAAGTTATAGGGGAGCCTTTCGTCCTAATGGTCACGTTTTTCCTTTCTCACCTTTAAATAATGTCTGTCGTCGGAAGGTGCCCTATTGTTGCGATGCGAGAAACCTGGTCGAAACTGCGTTCGCGCTCACATGTTATTGACCTCCAAGATATTGCCGGATACGATTCGTACAGGTTTAGCTAATCCTAGAAGAGGAGAGGGGGCGAGAGGGAGAGAGAGAGAGAGAGAGAGAGAGAGAAAGAGAATCGCCTTATACTTAGTCGAAGCTAATTAAAAGGATCTATCGACGGACTCGAAGGGCGTAAGATAAGATCGGCGTTGACGCCACGGTGAGAAACGTCGCCGTCGGGCGTGTACGGCGACCTTTCTCGAGATAGGGGTGAGAAATTTTGCGGCGCTTCACATAAATCCCGGTCCCGTCTCGCCCATCTCGCGGATCGGCACGAGATATCGACGGGATGACGTGTACATTACGGCTTCGTTGTCTATACGATTATCCTAAACGGGATTTGATTAAAGGTTAATCTGCACAACTGTCGTAACGCTTTAATGATAAACGATCGTGATCGTAACGAGAGATACGATCGAAGAGAAGTTGTTTCAAGGTTAATCTATAATTATCGCTTTAATCATAAATGATGAAAAAGTCTGTTACAGCGGTTTTGATCAAAGCTGGAAAATGTATCATTATTTCAAGAATTATTTTGCACTTTTACGTGACATATCAGGTAGATGTTATTTAACAAATTTTAGAATTAAAAAATCAAAAGAAAATATTAAGCAGCAGCAAATAAATTATTGCATATCATTTCTAGCCATTGATAACGATATCACATCGCGAGAAAGCCGAGTCTTACTTCCAGATTTTCTAGTGTAGATTTTTTCATATAATTTTAGTTTTTGCTTAAACAAAAATTCTCTCATTTCTTTCTTCTGGATTTTGTGAAGCCCATATTCGAGTATCCGGATTAGGAAACGGTGACCGAGGCGAGGGTCTCGGAGAGGAGGAGATACGAGAGTCAGACGGTGAAAAAAAGGGAGCGGTTTACATAATTTCGCGATATTATCTGGGCGCGAACACATATCTGTCGGTTCCTCCGATGCGGTGGAGTGATCCGCGCGGATTCCCACGCGCGCGCAGCATAGAGAGCTCGTCCAATTTCGAGATTTCGGGGCCGGCCGGGTTAAATGTTAACATGGGAATTATGCTAATCACCGTGGTGCCCTCACCATTGGGACATTCGTCATCCACCGCAGTTTCCTGGCCGCTTTTTGCGGTACGCACGGCTTATGCCGGCCGCGCGTACGGAGGTGGTCCAGAAAGACGAGACGTATTTGAAAGTCTAATTTTTTTTACGATTTTTATGCCCAAGAGAGAAAGAGAGAGAGAAAGACCGTAGTCTTCCTCAAAAGCCATTCTGTCCGTTTCGCTCATGTTAGCCTTTGTTTTTGCTCTCAGTTGCTGCACGCATGCCAAATTCTTTCTCCACTCCGCTTCGTTATTCTGCACGTAGGAGAAATAAATAATTTCTTATGACTTGGACCATTGTATGATTCAACATTTAAGCCTAAGAACGATTTCCACAGAATTTCATTCGGTTGTACAACTATTACTGTTCCTCTACAAATTGCACGTATGTGTATTTAAAGTGAGATTAGAATAACTCGTGAGATAGCGCGCGTAAATACAAATACATGCAAATTAATATCTCTTAGATATTTACTCCCATCGGGAAATCTGTGTGCGCGGAGAGAGTCGACGTGGAAAAAAAAATTCACTCCCACGTGCTATACGCTATACAGCGGACAGTACTACGATCGGGCGGAGCGAGCTCCGCGCGAGCGATCACCGGAAATTCATAACTTAGCATCAGACCGACGAAAGAGGGTTAATCAGCAAAAATACGAGACGCGCTTTGTCGCGGCGAAAGGCGCTCGCCAAACGGGCGTACTCTCTGAAACATAATTTTGCGTGGATTAGCATGGGGTTGTAAATTCGCGCTTGGGGAATTGAATTGCGCGCGACACAACCTGGTCACCTGGACGTGGTGCGCGGACCGTAATATAATAATATAGCGATACCACGCTTCTAAAACCGACGAATCTGACATTTGACCCAGGAGCAAAACGCTCTCTTCGCGATCTCTTGTTCCGATATGTAATCTCGCGCGTGATAATTTCATTAATTTCTTTTTCTTTCTTTTTGAAACAGAAGTATATATGCGTGTGTTCTCGGATCGAAATTCGTGTTTCGTAGCATTATTGTCGATGGCCTACATGGTCTCCCTCCCCCCCTGCCTTTATCACCGTGTTTGAAACCAGTTTGGAACTTTGTAATTCATATACGTTTGCGAGTGATGTATGTATGCTTCTGCGAATCTCGTACCTGCTTACTTCACAGTGAGGGTCAGCCCGCTTGCACGATAATTCGCCTGGTGGACAATTATAAAGGGAGAGCGATATCTCAGTGAGATACTCGAAAACTATGAAATTTGAAATAAAGTATCATATTTAGAGTTAATCGCGTACCTAGGGATAAATGACGTATCTTGCTTTTACAAAAAAGAACATCAAACAATAATCCACTGTTTCTGAATCAGATTTAGATAAAAACTAGACAAACTAGACATCACTTTGATTTTTTCATCACTGTTACTTCTGATATAATAAGACATTTGTATTGGATTAAATATCTTTTTTAAAAGACATTCGCCTGCTTATATGTAGAAAGAGAGAAGGAAAAGAAAGTTTCCTTGCGCGTGTGGCATCGAGGTGTGCAGCAAGTGTGTCCCTCTCCGCGGTGGGCGTTTCTTCCGATGATCAGAGTGGGAGAGGGTGGGTGGAGAAGGATATATGAAGAGAGGGACGGGGGAGAGAGAGAGAGAGAGAGAGAGAGAGAGAGAGGAGAAAAGCGATTCAATTTATGTCTCGACAATGCGGCTTTGTCTCGCCAAATTATCATACATGAACCTATATACATAATCTCGCGTGTACCGGCGCATTATCATATCATAGCCACGCATTAAAGTACCAGTCCCTCCCTGCCCCTGCCTCCCTTCCCTCGTCGTATCAGGAGAGGCGCCTATGTTTATGCGATCGACAAAAGAAATTGCGAGTCGCCTCATCGATCGAACGCCCCGACGAGATGCGAGGGTTTCGCAAAGTTATCTTTGATGTGTGACGCGCGCCGACACTTCCGGTACGCCCAAGTACAAAGGTATATGCAAAGTTCCGAAAGTCACATTCGAAAAAAATTAAAACACCAATAAGAAAAACATATAATAAACTATTTTTTAAAATTATAATTATTATTTTACTTTTGTTTCTTTCTCTTTTCTCTCGTTTTTCCGAATGTATCGGTGCAAACGTAGTACTGTATTCTCTTTCCTTTTTTAATTTTATTGTGTCCGCGTTGTACAGAATCTATTGTTCTATTGTAAGCGAGGAGAACACTAAACTCAACGTTCGGGTATATGACACGCGTAGCGAGCCAAATGAATTCTGCAAGTCACCGTGTGCGGCTCGAGGCAAGAATCGCCAACGAAAAGACGCGACGCGAAATTAGAGGGAGTGGGAGAAGCCTGGGGGACAACATCAGCAAGCACCTCAATGACAGGGAAGATTTCTCAATCAATCCGGAGCGTATCTCTCGCGCGAGGCTCTCGAGGGAGCTTGAAAATCCGAGGCATTGACGGGATAATTACATGCACGTAGACCGCGTAATATGTTCGTCTGTCAAGCCTTGCGAGAGAAAGAGGTGCCAGAGACGGAGATAGAGAGCGAGACGAGGGTGGGAGGAGAGGAAGGGAGAGGGTAGGAAAAGCAAAGAAAGAGAGAGAAAGAGATGAAGGGAGAGACGAGGAGAATGCTTGGTAGCATTCGGTTCTTGTGCTACCGCTGGATCCGCCTCCGGCCACCCACGACGATGATCGTCGTCAACGATGATCGGTTTAACCTACACTCAAATCGTCCACGAATATTTCCATTTGCATAATAAAGATTATACGCGGGCGCCGAGGGGAAATCCGGCGTGAATCCGTTTGCCTTTCTGCGAGGGCAAGAGCTAGTAAAGGGACTTTTTGCTCCTATCACTAATAATTCTCGAGAGAATATCCCGCAGCATGTTGCTTAGCCGTTTTATTCAGCGTAGGCGCCGCACGCTGCATTTTCAACTATTTTCAATGTTCCTGTCAGCCTCCATATTTTTAACGTCCACCTCTACATTGCTCCCTCGCTATTTCACATTTGCCTATTTCACTTGGCGATATGCGCGCGAGCGGCGAATGCTCATTAGTTGAAAATAATCGCGCGATCGAGACAATATTTTCACATAACGCGCACACGTGACACTGGAATGAGAATAGGAAACTGAGCAAAGGTGCGCTCAGAAAGAGGG
This sequence comes from Monomorium pharaonis, assembly GCF_013373865.1. Taxonomy (NCBI): domain Eukaryota; kingdom Metazoa; phylum Arthropoda; class Insecta; order Hymenoptera; family Formicidae; genus Monomorium; species Monomorium pharaonis. The sequence continues at coordinate 1,545,095 of NC_050476.1, forward strand.
AGGTTTTGCCGGCACGTATGTGCACCACGATCCTTTAGAACAGGCCGCTTGAAATCTCGTTTGACATTAGATTTATTTCGGCAAGTTCCGCGAAATCGTAATCAATACGCGTGAATGTGGGTAGTGCCGATTGTTTATTAAGATTGGCTCGATGATGAATGCGTCGTGTCGCATAATATGTGGGACAGCGAATAAACCACGAGTGGCGAGTAGTCTTCAGTTATGCGCGCGCGAGTGTACTTAACTCGTGGTATACGTGTACATACTTACGTGCCTTATGCCAATGGGCTTTACAGCTTGCGGCACGTCGACGTGCTCGAGCAAGCGCGATAAAGCCCGTAGGCTCGAGTTTAACGAAGCGCTTAATTCAAGGCACGACCTTTATTACCGATCGGAGGACGTTATACCTCCTCGCCAAGTCGCGGTTCATTCGAATCGACTGTGTGAAGAAAGTCGGTACACGTAGATTGAGTGTACATATCCTTTATTATCCGCGGAAATAAAACAGCGACGGACAAGTAGGTGAGTGGCAGAGAAAGTGAAAGCCGTCCGCGACGTAGAAAATAAAATGTTTCTGCACGCGGAGGAGTATCATATGCATATTCATAAATTAATAATAGCGTTAAATTTCTATCGATGGTCGTGGAGGGACCGCACGATCGATCGACTTTCCTCCCCTCGATTCTGTCGTGTGATCGGTGCGTATCTCTGAAATTTCGAGGCAGCGCGCGGCGCGGCGGCGTACTTTTGATCGAAGTTGTCTCTGGGCCATTGTAAACGGCAAAATCCGACGTACGGCTGATTCGGAAGCGGATCACGTTGACCGGCGTGACAGTTTGTGGTGGACCCTCGCGACATAGCGGTATACGCGCGCATGCCGTATCACAGAAATGACTCATGTGAACGACTCAATGTCCCGATAACGATCAGCTCATTAAAGTACGCCGCGAAGGCAGAGAGACCGAAATACGGCTTACCGGTGGGACATGGCCGAGAGACGCGTACGAGACAAGCTCGCGAACACCGCGGCTCGACAGCAGTCAGGAATGACGCACGGACGGAGCGGCTCACGTGCAATAGAAGTACGCGATGGCAGGAGATAAATAGATAGCGCGGAGGAATAACGGAGGTCACGGGTCTGGCATTTCGGTACGTGTGATCGGAAGAGATACACTTGAGAGCCTTGACGTGGGCTCTCGACGCGCGGTGTACGTTTAGATTCAGATAGCACCGCACGATTCGTTGTCAAACAATCTTGTCTTCCACAATTCTCCTCTCTCCTATTAATTTTATTACTAATACTGGTCACTAACGACACATAGTCACTGCCTTTTATATATTTTTCGTAAATTATTGAAGGACTATCATCCCTTTTTATTTTATTTCTTATATATATACTTTTGTATATGAAATAAAAATGAAGAAATTAAATTACGTAAAAAAATCGTGACGTTAATATCTCATAAAAATGCATGTTATTAAAAATTTGTGTATGCACGAGAGGAATCTCTGTTTATTTAATTAAATAAAATTCAATCGTTAAATGACGTGATTTTCCCAGAATACTATTAGCATCGCAGGAGTGGCGAGGAAAAGTACTCGGTGATACTCGAGGGAGGGTAGGAAGGGAAGGAGATAGGAACAGCTTTTACATATTATATTATAAGTATATCCCATGAGTATCGCGACCGCGATTGCTACTGGCGAGACCTACAAGAATCAGGTATTTGCATGAGTAGAAGAAGACGATGGGAACATCTCGTCGTGTGTTACGTGGTGTTGAAACTTGATTTACGATGATGCAGGAGATTTAATCGACAACTTCTATCACACTCGACAGGGCGCGCGGTAGTGAGCGACGTCAACGAGAGAGGCCTTTTTATGGCCTTTTCGTTTCGATTTTATAGGAAAAAGTTAAGAGCGATATGCGCGCGCGTATAGCCGCGAATTCCTCGTATCTATCCGGCGTCGGAATTCGCGGCTAAAACGGCACAGTTAAAGACGCGACTTTAAAAGCATCGCCGGATCTCCGAGTGCCCCATTCGCGGTCTAAAGGACCGAGCCAATCAACGGCAAGGAGGGAAAAAAAAACATGATCTCATCTCACGCCATTCGGTTTTGCCGATAAAGTTTATTTCCATCACTGGAAGAATGTTGTTTCATGATGGAGAAATAACATTAAAGAAAAAAAAACCATGTTACTAACAACGTGATCGACAGTAACGATAGCGAACGAGTGGTAATTTTTGTCCACTTTTTCAGTAGGATTATTATTGGAATAACTAAACAAATTAATTTTCTTCCTTGATACTCGCTTGATAATTACTTGAAAATGAGAATGCATATCGAAACACAAAGCGCTATTATTTTCAGACGCGAAAGATCGAAAGGAGCTATCTCGTTATATCGAGATCGTTGACGTAGATATTTCCGTAGAGATCTAATCTCTTTCAGGCAGGTAGTGCTGAAAGTGTCTCTGTAGGAAGGGCTTAACACTCTCGGAGAGGTGGTAAAAATCTCAAGCCTGGCGCCTAAAGATTTATCGACCGGCTTCCCTATTTTGTTCTTCTAACATGAGACCGCTGTTTACACGAGATACGTCAGCGGTGTCAGCGGTATGGAACTACTTGTCAAGAAATAGAAAAAAAAGATCCTTTAAACAGTATCTTAAAAATGTCTTATTCCTCTTAGGCGGCATATTGATTTTTTAAAATCAATTTCTCGCTTATAACGAATCGGTGGTAAATTTCGAAATTAATTGGATCGTAATCTCGCATGCTCGGCGCATTCAGCTTGTTGTAAAAGTTTATATTAATTTTATGAAATACACACGATACGTATAGAACGGCCGAAGGTGTTATTACCGTGAGCGTACGCGCAAACAAATGAAAATGGCCGTAAAATGCGCCACGCCGCGCCGTTTCAAATCAGTAATGACCGGCTGTCGATGTAATTACGACGGATTAAAGTTAATTAGATTTGGCGCACTTAACGGTCGCGCCGGGCTAGGCGCGTACAGTTTGTCTCGCTCGCTCGCTTACTTCGCTCACCGGAGTATCTGTCGTAATAAACGGTGATAATTATAATGAAAGCGCGGATTATAGTGATTATCGGGTGGCGCGGAGGCATTCTCTCTATCCGGTGGCGCGCTCGGTTGTAATCGACCGAAACATGTTGCGAGTCCCGAGTCTGCCTTGAGCTCCAGTTTGAATACATTAAACTTTTGTCACCTCGAAAAGATTGTGCGCGCGCCATCCGCGTTCATGAACGCGTTTTCCCTTGCCCGCCTAATAGAATACACGGAGGACGACATATAATACTCCTTTTGCCGAGCGGCCCGGGACCGCTAGGAAAGTTCTAGGATCGGAATTGCGATCGGTCCTCGCAAGTGATTTCGCTCGATCGCGTCATTAGCATAATTTTCTATGAATTTGTAATCGTGCGCCGAGTGTTTTTCACTCAGTAGGAAAGTAGATCCGGGTTTTCCGCCGCGCGTATATAATTTTCGCACTGTGTATCGCTTCCCATAGAACCATAATCGAAATATCGCGCGAATAATGATCCTTAAGTTCCATCGGCCATTGGCTCGTCGGTATATACAGGTAAGAGCATGTAATTATAACGTCCCCTCCCCGACCGATTACCAGTTTGCTTATTTTTGGTCGACTGTTAGACGCGTGGTCCGCTAGATATAGGATACTTAAACGTTCGCCAGTTTAAATGTAAATAGCTTCGTCTACCCTGGCAAATTGCTCACGGTTGATCATATACCATCCGGAATGAAGAAACACGCCCTGCCGCGTGAGTCCCTCTCTCTCCTCGTCAGGATCGTCCCTATCGCAGCACCAAGAAGGAACGTGATTCTTTATTTTTTCGAGGAAGAGGAAACCCGTCTCCCTCTGTCACGAATTGTTCTCGTCAGTCCGCCAGGATTGTATCTCCACGACGAGACTGTTCCTGACGATAGAAACGATTTCACCTATTTATCTCGCGTGAATTTTCAAGCGTAAATTGCAAGAAACGTATGCGCTTATATTTTAGGCACGGAAGAAACTACCATTCAATCTTATATTGCGTTATTGTAGAGATTTTCTTCGGTCGTACTACAGCCGACTTCTCGATTAGCATGATTGTATGCGATCAGTTGTAGCTCGTAATCACCTTTGATTCCTCAGGCGATGTAATTGCCCTCAAATCGTCATGTCGACGCATCATTTTTATCTCTGCCTTCCATCAGTCGGTGGTCCTTTATGCAACGAAAACGTATTTATCGCGGGCGTGCACGCGCGTTGTCGTCCATTAACGTTCGTACGCGAGAAATGAGGCTAATAAGGATATGGATCGTGATTGCGTTAACGGAGCGGCGATGCCGTCATGCGGTTCGCTGTATGATAATTTCCAAATAGAAAGCCACAAATTCATATGAATAAATTTCTTGATTCTTCAATTAGTGATCGTTCGAGATCAAATTAATATTTAATTTCTGGAAAGTAAGTCAACATTATTTCAGATATTTCATTTTTTACAATTAAATTGATAATTTGTAACTTTCATCAGATCACTAAAAATAAATATTTGTCCACTGTTCTTTAAATAAATCCTTCGGCGGAACAATTAATAACAAATTCCCGATCGCGCTGCCACCCACGTGAATTCTCTTCTACGCTGCGCAAAGACAAGCGGACAGGCTGATTTTATTTATTGAAGTTAATATCGGCACGGGGCTACCACTCGCTCTACTAAAGACGACAATTTATTGCAGAGGGCTGCTTCAGCCTTTCTACAGACTCGATTCGAGTCGCGGGCGTGATCATGCGCGGCAAATACCGCGACAGTTTGTCGACTATCGGCTCCTCGGCCTTCTGTCACAGGCATTTAGAAATATTTTAATGCCGCTTTGTAACCCCGCTCGCCTTTCCCCTCTCGAAGAACGAGCCCTTTATGTAACCGCAACTCCTCCGTTTTGGCCCTTTGTCTTTCTCCTTTTTCGCTCCTCTCTTTCGACCGACATCTTCTGACTACTGGCTTATTTTAATTGGATCTTCGCCGAAACTTTTTCACCCCCACCCCATCCCAGTCTCTATTCCCTCGAATGCTCCTTTCTCCCATTCTTTCACGATTCCTTGAACACGCTTCGCTCGATTTTTGTGCGTATCCTAAAGAATTTCATGGAGAAAGAATTTACCGGTACAATGCGCGTGTATTTTTTTTTTTTTTTGCATACATAATTTAATATATTTCGTGAAAGAATATATCTTTTGAAGAATATACTTTGAATTCTTCTAATTAAACAGATCGATTACTTTTCTTTTCTTCATAGTTTAATAATTGGGAAAATAACATTTTACTCTATTGATTGGTGTGATAATAAAATATAAAATAAAAATATTGTATTTTTTGAAGAGACAGAAGTCCCTTGTCTTTTGCAACAAATTTGTTATTAACCTTGCTGTATATGCGATAAAGGTCCTACTGTCGTACCACGTCTGTGGGCAGTTTTACATCTCTAAAAATGACCACGATAAGTTTCCACCGACAAGGTGTTCACGATGAGATAAGGCGCGAACAGATGCGAAAATCATGTCACCTCTAATCAACACATTGTGGTACTGTGTCGCTAGTTATATTTTTGATAGCACTCTAACATAACCGTGTAGTTCAAAAACTTATCTCCAATTTTACTATCACTAATAATAAGAAAAAAAATGAAAAAATTAGATTCAATAATTGTAAAAATTTCTTTAAAGGGCGTCGAATTAATTTTAAATTATTGTAGTTGCGTAAATAATAATACAACTTAATTCATACACGCAACTTAATTAATACAACTTAATTCATACACGGATAATTTAATCTTTTTAAGAATCTAATTCGATGTTTCACAGAAAAAGGTATATTTTTTACGATTATTCAGTGCAGACCGTTTAACAAATCTTTCGCCGCTGGCGAGCTCTTTGTAGCGCCGCGGTCGTGGTCGATGCTGAGTCAGCGCAAATATGTGTAGCACGCTGCTTTTCTGTGACCACTATCCCTGATCTTTAGTCCGCGCTCAGAATAGCTCTAGGACGATGGACATTCCTTTTTAAATCCTCTTTCCTTTTTTTTCTCGCGCGAATTAGTACATCTGTATGCGCGAGCCATAATGAGCGCCAGTGCATCTACTATCGGCATCGGATGAAGACAGAACTCCACTACCGAACCGAACTCACCGAATGGTATTACCACTCTCCTCGCCACGGGAGGCCTCCGGTCCGGAGTCCGGGCTTACTTTAACACTGTCGGATCTTAATTTAATCCCTCTCTGTCCTCTTCCCCCTTTTGCCCTTTTCTCTCTCTCTCTCTCTCTCTCTCTCTCACTTGCTGCAAGAGCGATCCAAGGGACCGGCTGCGGCTCGATGCAACGAACGCGCCACTAGAAGCGTGTAGTCGTCACGAAATATATTGTGTTAAACAGATATTAAATTGTTTCGTCTCGAGGGTTTTGTTCAAGATCATCGAGCACGCTGCACGAGATGGACATTGATAATTGAATGAATCTGACGGGACACGAGAGCTCTCTCGTTACGCACACACACATACACATAATTACACGTTAATATCGAGTCGCCGCTTTGCGGCGGATTCATTGTCGTTATAAACTGCGCGCGCCGATTAATCGCGACATCGGCCGATACATTAAACAAATAGCTGTAACGGAGAGCCGCGGGAGAGAAGAAAAAGCGGGCGCGCATCGTGCGTTAAAGTATCCGACGGACCGGAACGAAAGGATACACGTGAACGTCACGCATGGCGGTCGCGAACGACGTGTAATCATTATCATAAATATATTAAATCCGATCCAACGAGCTCCGTTCCTCCCCGACTCGGAAGGGGCCCCTGGGTCGCAACGTGATCGTTCAATTTCCACGCCATCGCGCCGGAAGACAAACGATCGGCGGTTCTCGTTACGCGGCCCCGTGAATCGCCTGTTGCACCGATAGAATCCGACATGTGTCCCGGTCGCGAGAGAGATCCCCGGGTCCGGAGAGTGACACGCACGCCTACCGGTGCTTACAATGTACAAGCCCTCTCGCAGCTATTTGTAAACGTCAACAGGTCTCACGGAGTGAAGCGCGGAGGCGCTCCTTTTCAAAAGCCAAGCCGTTTCACACAATATTCTCACGTACGTGCGCGCGTATTCTTCAACGTTGGACATCATAAATTTATTAAGTAAGAAATACTTGGAGTTTCATGAGACTCGGAGGATGGATCTTTCAAATTCGATCCCGTGGAGGGGAAGCTACTTATTATTATCTTCGAGAACCGATGTAACTTATTATTACTTTCGATTCGAAATATAGACTGTCGAGATTCAGACGTACTGGAAAGCCCATAAAGACTAACTCGATTCCGTTCCTATCATGCATTCGGGGAACAAGCGTACGGGGATAACGGGGAGAATCCAGCTCCTCAGGGCTATATCTCTCCATGATCGATGAGGACCCTTCCACACCTGCGTATTATGCCTCTTGCGTACGATCACTTGGAAATCGTAATTTAGATTGATACCTGACGTTTCGTTAAGTATATCGCGGCGTTTAAGTGCCGGGATGCACTTTTATCGATAGGATTTCGAGGCGCGATAGGTGATGATGGATGGCCGTCAGTCGCGCTTGAGAGAGATTACTATCTTTATAGTCTTTTCATAGCGCCGATCTCGGATCATGATGTATACGGAGAGTGCATTATGATCAATTCAAGAATGCTGCATTGTATTGTAATACAGTCGGAATAGTGAATCGTTGAAACATGACTTTTAAATAACAACATAATTATTGGTTAAGTTGAGTAATAAAAGATGTTTGATATAAAGTCATTTTAAATACAATTTTATAAGATTACCATTATATATGATTCATATTTGAACCTTTCAGATTCGAAACAATAACTCGGATTCGAATCATAGAGATTCAAATAATTCATATAATTCGTCTCTGGATTGTAGCAACGGACATAAATTATTATACAAAATAAAAGTGTTTCCAATTTGTCGTACAATAATCCCCCCCACCAAATATAGAAGAATGCAATTCGTTATTCGAAACCACATGCAGCAATACGTGGTCCTCGGTTCAAGCTCGGATAACTTTGAAAACGATGATTACTTTATTTTTAAACAGCTGAGAAGCTGTCATGTTACATTTTCTGAAGGTAAACGCGATACCTGCGCGACGACACGATGTGCAGCGATGTCTGTATATCGTTCGCCATTCTGTTTTGCATCATTAATTTCTGATAATCTGCAACGTGTTCAACAGGACGACAGATTCAGCATCACACGAAACGCGCGTCAAAACATCGCGTTTATTAAGAGTTACTTCAATCGAGCGGTTTTCTTCCTCTTATTTCCTTCGCCCGGTCGCCGATTACTTCGTCAAAAACTTTTAAATACCTGTCGAGAATTTATCGCAGTCGGGAAATTACGCGGCAACATTGTAATTACATTAAGCCTAATTCCGCCGGGCTCTTCCTCACTTCATCGGTACGATTTTATTTTCGCCGAATGCATGGGACTGATGGCCTCAGTCGATCGCGCCGATAAAATGATCTCGTTTCCGCCGCGCGAGACGATGATAGCCCGATCGACCTTAATCTCTGTCGCATCGCCGCTTCATTCATCCACTTAGAGCGCTCATTACGCGGCGGCGCGGCCGGTAGCCAAGCGGCTCGTAAAACACAACGAGCACTATCCGCGGCCATTTCGTACGGACATAACATTAAATTCGGTCAGTCCGCAATCACGCGTTACGTGCCGCATTACATAAACGTTTCGTTTCGTTCGACGTCCGTAATTAGCTCTGAATGACGGCCGTTCTTGTGCATATTAAATCATTAACGTGTTTATGTAACCGGGCATTAAGTTGCCGAGGAAATTCCAATCGCCTCCGTTAATTGCTATCAATCTTGACCGATTGAACCGCCAGGGATTGTGATATTCGGGTCTACAACGTAGCGATACTTTCTACTCTCGATGTTACCGATGTCAAGAGAAAAAGAGCAAATACTAAAAAGAAATATTTAAACAAAGTATCGAGTCCTTTTGCTCATGTAAGTTGTAACAATTGCGTTCGATCATTTCGAGAGGAGTTATTCTATCCTCCTTGCGGTTTTTTCAAATTTTGAATAATTTCCGAAATAAGGGATGGAGACCGACTTTATAAAGACACTCTGTATGTACTGTTCAAATACAAGTTTCTACCTCGCGACCTTATTGTGACCGTGACAAAATGACGAAACGCTTGTTTCGAAGGTTCTTGGGCAATTTGCAGTTAATATACCGTGCCGATCGTAGATTACGCTGATCCGCTAATGACGCTCTTGTAAAATATCGCGTTATCGTTATTATCTACAGGTCCGTTCGATTATGTTCGTTGAAGGCGAACAAGAAAATAATTCACGAACCTTTGATACAAAAAACGGAGTCGCCTACCAACAATTGCGAGAAAAAAATGAAATAAAAAATACGCAGGAAGTCTATTATTGCAAAAAAATTCCTAACTCTTTCTTTTCATCGGTTATTATTTTGTTGATTCAATCTCGGAACTTTTCGCGTCTTTATCTTCTGCAGGAGACGCAACGTCGTCGCGTGCATAAAATCGATTATGGTCGCGAAGGCTCGTCGGAAACCTTATCGCGCGAGTCGGCGCGCGAACATTCGATTTTGACGCGGTATGACGGGCTTTCAGCACGTGTTCGAGTCACGCGTATTGCGACCTCGCGAGAATCTCCCTTCCGATCCCTTTGCTCGTTACCAGCGTCGAATAGCGATCGTAATCGACGCTGCAATTTGCGTACGCACTCTAGCCTCGGGCGGCTATCGATTAACATTTTCACTTGCCGCGCAGTATAATCGAGGAACATTGACAGCTTTCTTACACGTTGTCTGAGATTACCGCCAGATAAAACGGGAATGTGTCATCAGTAATTCGATTGTTTGTTAAGGTTTTTCTTCACGTCGTACAACTCCTACATCGATTCAATGCAATCCTATCGGCTCGATTCTCACCCTTCAGGTACCATCACGGGTACTCCGTGTTCGAAGTTCTCGAAACGTTTCGAAGGTATTAAATTATCTAGATTTTATTTTTTTCCAAAGTAAAGTATAGATATTTGTCCTGGAAACTTGAAAACATTCACGAATTTTTAGAAGCACCTTAAATAGAAAAAAAAGTTGTCGGAATCGAGAGACATATGATGATACCAAGAAGGTATCTTTTTTTCGCATGGTATATTCTTTAAGATTTTTATATTTATTGTCGATTTTAATTTGCGTTTGATATCCAAAATATATTTCTCACCTCGTTCGGCGTGGCTCCTGGACCTGCCCAAGAATGAGAAGGGCTATCGCGATTGTCGCGATATCACCGCGACGCATCTCTTACATCACAATCACCTTGTTGTTATTGAATGTAAAAAAAAGCGGATGTGCACGCGACAAAGTTTTACGCTTCCGCGACCAGCGGATGGACGACACACACCGGAAGTCGATCGTTCGGAACTGGGATCGACCCCGTTCCGTTGTCGAGTCGGATCATGTGAGACTTGTACGCCGTGTGTGAAGTCTCCGTCCGACGAGCGTGCACGGTCTCTCTCTCTCTCTCTCTCAGGCTCTCAGGCTCTCAGGCTCGTCGCGCGACACGTATACGTTTTACAGCGTGGAAACTTTGTCTTTGATGTATTTACCCAACACACCGGCCTCGAGCGACGTTCGTGAGAAGTTTCTTGTCGCGATTTCGATCACTGTAATCACTCCGCGTTCTCGTTAGCACCTCGTGGCGACGTGTAGCCGCGCGAGGAACGTGCGCGCGTACCGGTACAGGTGCGAAAGAGCCGAACTGCAGAGCCAACATTTGGATTTTCTAAAGTGTTTGCGCGCGTTTTAAAACTCTACGGGCCGTGCGCCGCGTGTATTTACGATCCCCAAATACTCTTTCCCGAGAGAGAAAGAGAGGCGTTCTCTCGTCGCGGTGACTAAGCGGCCGTACGGTCCATCTCTCGCACACGTATCTTCGAATCGTACATATCGATCGCGTATCGCGTGCCGCGGGTGGTACTTCCATCCGGTGATAATTGAGATCGGACTCGCCGAGGGCTCGTAATCCGTAAATTCGATCAGCGGGTGGCCACACAGCCCCGTGATCACGAAGGTAACGGAGTCGTCGTCGTCGTCTTCGTCTTGCGTGTGCACTCACGTCCTTTTTCCTTTCCAAAGCGATTTGCCGCGGTATCGATGGAATGTAGCTTTAAGTAAGATTTACTCGATTCACCTTAATGAGGCGTAATCCGGCCAAGTTGATCTTAGAAAGTCGGCCTAACCCGGTAGACACGTTTATCTGGAAGAGACGGCGGATCGGTTATCCTAACGAGCGAGCGACGATCGTGCGCCGGTCTCCTTAGCAAATAGATACCAATTAAAAAAGATAACTAAATACCATCATTATCGGCGCGGCGTACTTTATACCCCGAGTTCTCGATCGTCAGATCGCAGATACGCGGCTCACGTGACACGCTATCGGCGAGGGACGACGATCTTTTGCCGTCTCACGCGAGAATGTCGGCCGATTGTCATCGCCGCGGAGATCCTCCTCGTCGTCGCCGTCGCCGTCGTCGTCGTCGTCGTCTCGTTAACGATTTCGATGCCGAGGGAACTTATCGGCCAACTCATCATCATCGTCACTCCCGCGCGCAAGACGCCTAACGATCCTCTTCTCCTCCGCCGCCGGCGGAGATCGCGCCAGCGAGATCGCGTAAACTGCAAAAACCGGTGATCGATCGTCCGGCAGTCACGAGGGAGACGAGCCTCGCAGTTACTCCTCTTCTTCCATCGTTGCTTGGCTCGCCGTTGGCTCGAACGGAGAGACTTCCAGCGCTCAAAGAGCAGCCTCCTGACGAGAGGAGAGGAGCTCTGCTACCGGTTCTTATTGTCTCGTTGTCTTATTGTTCCGCCGTGTTAGTCCTTTTGAATCCGCGCCTCGTCGACTTGGAGCACCTCGTTGCGAACAAAGCCCGCGCGCGGAGAATATCCCTTGTGAATCCTCCTTTGCGCCACTTCCTGTCCGGTGTTCCCTTTTCGTTGGATCGGCAGCCGACCGAGATTGGTACGTTCGGTACCCCCAGAGTGCGTTCGCGTAATCGGCATCGGCGATCGCTGCTCGTCAATGCTCGTTTCATTAGCGCTCGAATCGAGCCCGTTTCTTCAACGTCGCTCTCACGATCGCCTCGCGTAACCAACGGTGTGCGATCTAGATCTTCTGGCGATTGATCGTCTCACAGATTGACACTCGCAAGAGAGCCGTCATCTTTCTTCACGCGTCACCGCCTCGAGGTCATATCGTTAGTAGCGCGTCGTTACTCATCGTCCATCCGCACGAAAGAGATGTCATCTCGTCTCTTCGTACCGATCAGAGATCGATAAGCGCCTCTCACAAACGACAAAAATTCTTACGACGAGCAGAGAGACAGAAAGAACGTTCGAATTTCGAGAGAAAAGAACGTGCGATCTTTAATGTACAAGCGTGATCAATTACCAGCTGATCATCAATCGCGGTATAACATCGTCGATCCGTTTGTGTCGTGTCGCGTGTACAACACCGGCACGCGTGCGAGAACTGGAACAGAGGGTAACTGTGCAAGGTGTGCGATACAACCTGGTGCTCAAGGTAACCGCCACCACCACCACCACCACTACTGGCACCGGCACCACTACCGTCACCACCACTACCGGCACCTCCACCACTGCTGCTACAACCACCACCACCACTACCACCACCACCATCGGCACTATAACCAACGGCACTGCGGTCGCCGGCTACGAGTTCCTGTCATGGGGAGCCAGCCACCGGAGGGTTACGAGTAGAGATTCGCGGAGAGTTCGACGCGAGCAGCGAGTCGCACGCGCATGGGAATTTGAACGAGCGGGCAGAAAGTAAAGCGCGTGTTCGGTCGAGAGGAGGGCCCGCGATGGACTGGCCTCGGCCACAACCCGAGTCCTCCTACCTTTGGGATCAGGTCCCACAGCTACGATGTTACCTCTACGATCCTACCTCCTCGCAGCATATCTCGGCCTCTCCTCTCGCTCTCTCGCTTCGTTTCTCGTTTCTTCCCGTCTCTCTCTTTTCCTCGCTCTCTCCCCCCGTCACTCTCTTGCTCTTTTCTTTCGTTCTTACCTCTCTTCCTGCTCTCTACTTTGCTTCTCCGTTTCATTTCCACCCGGTTCCCCGTTACCTTTCCTCCAGCATTGCTGCCGCGCGTATCCTCCCGGTCGCTCTTCTCGCTACTTGTTGCCGGCTGCTCGTTTTGCTTCAGTTTGAAAGCTACTCGTCCGCCCGCCGTCCACCTTCGATGTTCCCTCGAACGCCAGATCATCGTACATCTATATCCGCGAAACCGCCATCGCGGATTTCTGCCATCGCGTGCTTTCGATCCGCACGCCAGATACGCGCACAGCGATGATGCGCGAGAATCACAAACGCTTGTTTCGCTGTCTCGATGTACGATATGATGCATTTTAATGGACACCAAGCCTTTCAGCTTTGCACGATGAAAAGATACCGATTTTAATGCAATCGAATATTTATATCACGTTACATCCATCGTACATTATGGTGATCTTTGTTATCAGTTGTAGTTGCTAAGAGCTTAGTAACTTACATATAACCCAAAGCATTCATGTATAATTCAATGAGAATATATAATGACAATAATTTCTTATATACTAGTTTTTGCATAATATTATTTTTGGATCCAACTGTAGATTTTATGCTTTTAAAATGGACACTTGAATAGTATTTTCAAAAGTGTAAACTTGAACTCTTTAATGTTAAAGTTTGAGTCCGATTAAGTTGTTCAATTAATTGAATCCGTTCAGCACGAGCAGGATAATTGTACTCTCGTACTCCTACGTCCGGCAGAAGGTCAGATCCTTCTTTTATGGTGCTATGCATTATGCTTAAATTTATTAACTTCAACGTGGGTTCAGCTTCACAAAATGCAGCCCGAAAGTTTTACGAGCTGCATACTCGTGAAACTTTAGACTGATGGAACGAATTGATACTTTAATTTGAAATAAAGCCGTGTAACACTAAAAGATGTAATAGTTATAACGGTATTTGTTATTATTTGTACACAAACAGGATACACAAAATTACAGGGATAGTTGCTATATATATATATATATATATATATATATATATATATATATATTTGTGCTATTTGCATTTTAAGTAAAAAGTTGATATTTAAAGAGGCGTAAAAAATTGAACAATATAATATTATATAATCAAGAAACAGAAAAATCGAGAAGAAACATGTTTCGTTCCAGGAATAGGTTGATCGATTTGATCGGTCCAGCTAATTTGAGATAAACTCGTGATGTGTGAAAAATGTGCTAGCCAGCTAACAAGTATACATCGATAGATTTAAGGAATCAGATAAGGTAAATGTCCCAATAACTGGACATATTACGACATAGATGTTGAGATTGGTGTATAGGATTTCTGGTATAAAAAGATTTAATTATATAATTAATTGAAATTAAAAAAAAATATATATAATGTTTAATATTATTAACACATACGAAAATGTAAAAAAAATTTAAATTATTCTATTATATTATTTTAATAAATATTCCTAATATTTCTTAAAAAATTTTTTTAACATTAATTTTTATAACATCTAAAATAACTTACTTTATAGATACATATTTGAGTATTTAAAGTATTAATAAGTAAAGTAAGTAAATTTTAGCATTATATAAAAATTCACTTAAGATTAATGATAATAAAATTCCAAGTATCTCAATACAAGGATATGTTTGGTCACTGGGCATTTACCTTATGACCTACCTATCTGATTGCTTACCGAAGAAGGGAATTTTAAGGATGTCACTCTCGAGTTACCTCGTTGCGCTGCACGGAACGAATCGATCATTAAACGTCGCACTCGAGAATTCATATTGAATATGTGACTGGTACTTGAAGAGAAAGAGAGCGTCGAAAATAAAATAACTGTTTGTATTAAACAAGTTCTGAGAGACACACACACACGGTTCACGCGTTAGGCCAAATTTTTCCAGCTCCTTCTTTTTCTCCATTACGTTCGACAATCAGGGAAGTTATTGATGCCGCCGGGATACTGTTCGTGACATCGGAAATTAGTATGTTGAACTCTTGGCAATTTTCAGGCCTCTTATACTGCCGTAGCATGCGAAATGCGAGCGCGGCCGATATACATGCACGATGAGTAAAGTATATGCACGCGGGCGATGAAAATTTTATTCAGAGGACGGATCTCGTTGAGCCCCGCTTAACGTGGAACTCCGCAGTTCCCTTTGCCGTTCGAGGAAACAAGCGTGCCGTATAACAACCAAGGGGGCCCCCTCGAGGCGAATTCCATTAATTATATACCATTACGTCGTAATTGTACGCCATATGTTTTCGGTTTTAAGGGGGTCTCGTCGAGTTGGGTCGCCGTTTCACGTGCACGCCTCACAACGATCCGATGCTGTCAAGAGAACGGGGAGAAAAAGAAATAAGGTGAACGCTACGAAATACGCGAGCACCATTTTCGAAAAGGACGCGATGTGGATCCTGCGCGGAACCTCTAGATCCTCCAACTTATACAACACGCTTAATTTAAGTATACCTTCATCCCCTTATTACTAGTCGTGTATAGATCTCGACTTCTCATTTCCCTTCTCCGTTTCTAGGATCTCGAAATTATATGTTGTAAAAATTGGAGCGTATATAGTATATAAACGCGAGGTTGACGTTGGCGGACGAGGCGATTCGTGACAATAACGCTCTATCACTTTATTTGTGTGAGCCGGACAAACGACAGGAAACATGTCTGGCTGAGCAGAGTGACGCATAAGTTCACCGATAGGCAACCGACAAAAAAAGACTTGTTCACGTAGGATTGAATTTTCTCTATAAACACGTATAAATCATTCTATAGAGTCCATCCACCGATAATAATAATTTTATATATAATTGTACAATTACTGGCCGACAATAGCGGATGTACCGGAAGCTGCGATGAGTACGTACGATTGTACGGGATGGGTGCGCATAAAACACGAGCAAAAAGATAATCGGCGACAGAGCTGTCACTGATAATTCGTTGTGAATTTTCCTCCTTTTTTTTTATACTCGTCTCGTTTGCTACCAGCCGGAGCTCTCGCGACTCTTCGCCTTTCCTCCGTCACGATCGAGTGTTCTCTTCTCGCGGATAACGGACGAGCACCGTAAAAATGTTTACAGCCCATCGTGAATTTCGAGCGCGTGGTTTTCACGCTGTAGCACTTTAACGGAATATCATCAGCGATTTTACGATATGGCCGGTAATTTATAACACCGTTTAATTAACGACGCTTTACGGACAATGCGACGTAATAACGCTATCACCGATGTTGCGACAATAAGTTGTGTACATTACGATGTCTTGTATATTCTATCGACGCATGAAATGTCGCATTTAAGACAATTATTAATAGAATTACTAAAATTTTGGGAAGTTAAATTCCAGAAATTATTTAGTTACACATTTTTATACGTGCACGTATGTACGTCTGACATACTTTCTGCCCCGTGACATTCAATGCCGCACTTTATAAAGCGACAGCCTGTTCTCATTATTACGATAAAATTCAAGCTCGTTACACCTGCGGCGAGGTTCAAGGATTTTCTTGGCCCCGCCCTTTTAGATAAATTATCTGGAAGTCTCTAATTCGAGCCACATAATGCCAGGAAATTCTACGGTCGCATTAGGTCGTTTATGACTCCATTATTAGTCGGGCGATCGATGGTCGAAATATAAAGGTACGAATACTCGAAGTTATTAAGACGAATAGCCCACGGCTCCCTCTAACTCGTTAAGGTTCCTCCGAAAATTCTCATTCATAGTTCCAAATCTGAATAAAAACGTCAGCCGTGATAATAAGATATTTTTGTATTTGTGTGCAAGACTATAAAAAAATGCAGTCATTAACACTTTCGTCCGAGAGAATCTTTTTCAGAAACTTTCGACTCGCTTACATTCCCTTAAGATAGCGGGACTCGTCCCGAATAGAGTAAACACGTTTCCTTCGCGGTGTCGTTGTTAAGGGCCCCGAAAGGGCCTACCCTAATCTTTTATATCTCAGCGGATACAATACCGCCAGGAGGCCTAAACTGGCTAGCATGTAGAAGACATTGTACCCGACAAACATCTGCTCGAAATACAAACCGCTAATAGAAGCGCACAAAGAGATATCACTAAAGAAAAATAAGGCGACAAAAAGCGTAGGGGAAGCGAAATCCGAACGAAAACGGGACGAACAGCCCCATGTCTAGGATGTAACGAAAAAAGAAGGGGAAAGAAAGAAAAGAAAGCGGCTGAATAAAGGAGCTGATTGAGAAGTTTACTCTAAAAAGAGTTTACAGCTAATAGCGACATTTCCGCGACAAAGGATTCGATCTTGTATTTTTCGAGAGGACATTATAAATCGTATTTCGAAATTCAATCTCGCGGAAGCGTTACCACGAGAGTTTCACGATTAGAAATCTTTTACCTCCCGCCGCGCTCTCATAAATCAACCGGATGGCGGAATCCACGTGAAAGCGTGGATTTTTTTTTTCAAAAGAGTTTCCCATATGCGGAAAGGCGCGCAATCGTCGCGATTACGTTGCGCACGTGCGTCCGGTTCTAAGCGCGAGCGTTTTCGCTTTTGGAAGAAACGACGCTCTCGAGCTATCCCGAAGAAGGAACCGGACGAGAGAGCGAAAGAGAAAGAGAAGAGAAAGAAAACCGTGTGCGCGCAAAGGGTGGTAAAAACATATAGCCCGCTCTCTTAGTCATTGGTTATTAAGGCAGACGTGAGCACGACTCCTTTCTAGTGTGGGTCGGTTGAGAGTATTTAATAGGAAGCAACGAGCAACAGGTACGAGCGAGCCTCGGGTTACGCCCATTCCGACTCGCGCTTCTCGTCGTACGGCCGCTATTTTCTCTTTATTGGCGTGGCTTTTCTCCCTTCTACGATCTTTCTCGCCGACCGGAAAGCGCCGTGATCTCGCACTTGCCCAGCGAGACCGATACTAGAAAACTCAAGTATTATATTGTATATAAACCTTCCCGATCTCTCTCTCTCTCTCTCTCCTCTAAGATGTCTATGGACGATTAGGAAGTTGCATTTCATAATAATGAGCAATCGTCGCGAGTATATTCTCTAATAATGTAACAAAAGTCATTTGTCTGAAAACTGACAAGAGATTTTACGACAAGAGATAAAAAGAATCCAAGGCGTGAGCCTGAAACTAATTACTTCAGGACGCAAATCCTTTGATTATTTTCATTATTTCTCACATCCTGCAAAGCACACGTTCAAAACGTCCGACCTGGAGGATCAGGACGACTGTTGCGAATTCGCGATAGGTGTTCTCGCGAGACGAAACTAATTTTCCATGAGCAACGATCACTATATACGTTGATTGTTTTTGTTACCAACGTTTCGGACGCCTCGGAGAAGGAGAAGAGAGAGAGAGATAGAGAAAGAGCGGTAAGGAAGGAAGGGAGGGAGGGAGGGCGGGAGAGAAATTTTAAGGAGCGAACGAAACGGAATCCTGTGATGGGCTCTTGGGATCTTTTTAAAGTGCCGCGGTCTTCCGATAATTAGAGGGCAGCCATTGTTACACCGGGGCTCTCGAGTGGAGGGAGAGAGAAACGGGATGAGAGAGGAACGCGAGAGGAAAGAGAACCGGCGGAGAGACGGGCGGCGGAGACGGCGAAACGAGACTCTCGGAGACTGGAGAAAAAAAGTCCGGCCTACCCCGCCACGGAAATACATGATTTTAAGAGCCGCCACATGGATGGAGACGGTAAAACGACGTGAGTGAAATCGAAAGAGGAACACCACGAGCGCGAAGACGCGAAAAGATCGTGAGAACGAGAGAAAATGATGGTGTCGAAAGGAAGCGCGCCGCTCGGAACCGGCGCGAGGAAACCCCGGGCGAACATTCGAGATAACTGATTTAACACTTTTCAGAGAACTTCGGGCACTCGCGCGCGATAACACCTTACGATCTTGATTACCTTTGCGTGGTGGGCGATTCTATGAGTGTGTTTATTATAAGCATTGAAGCTATTTTATTTATTGGGATAACCGTCTTAATTACTGCTGTTTAAGCGTGTATTAAAAATGTTTTAATTTTAAACTAAGATTATTATTACATGCCAGAAAATATGGAGGCAATACGACTGTTTTTAGTAATCAGGTTTTTAAAACGTTGACTGTACCAATAATAGATTTATATCTTATATTTTTATTTTCGTTATTTACATAATTAATCTAACTTCAAGCTTGCTGCTTTTTTTTGATGCACATTAAAGTTTTCGCTTGAATAACGATAAAAACGAATGTTTATTATTCATTGAAAAAAATTACGAGATTAGCACACCAATTGCCACTGTGTGCTTAAAGCGGCAGTAAGTAGGATAATTACCCTAAATAATAATAATATTTAAGTAACGCTTACCAATTTATTTTTACTTACAAATAAACTTGCAGGTGAATATACGGAATATATATATATAATATCGCTCGATGTGCAATGAATTTCGTTATACGAAATGTGAAATCACGTTTCACAAATATAATTTACATTGATCTTACCTCAGAAGCAAGCCTCGAATCTCCCTCATTATACCGTATCGTAATTAAGCAACTGCCGCATGCTCCATCGCAATCGACGTGATTATTTCAAACCGCTTCCCCACAGAGCGATCGACCAACGTACTCAAATATGTAACGACACCACCACCACCACCACCACCACCCGAATGAATCACATCGGCAGGCAATTAGCGCGTCTACCGTTTCCATAAATCATCCTCCGTCGCGCTCCTTAACGGCGCGGTACAAATTGGGCCACTTGGTCTCGTCTGATAATAATAATGGCGGCGCTTTCTCCTCGGGGAGTATCACCTGTGTGCATCACGTCCTCCGCAGTCATACGTCACGCGAATGTCGTGCTGCTCGAAAGCTTTCCGAAGATGGAGAGCGGCGTGTCGCGTCCCGCCCGATCGACACGTAATATCGTCGATACGTCACGCTGTAATTTCCGTCCGCGTCGTCGTCGTCGCGAGGAGATAAAGGCGAGACGCATTTTCTCGAAGTCATTCCCGGGTGATTTGCGCTCGCATTTAATCTCGCGTCGTCGGGTCGATCGCTGTCTTTAACTGTACGCCCTGACACTTTTACGCTTACGCAGAAAACACTGGCGTATATCGAGGACACGTTCGACGATCGTCGTCACGTCAGTTATTATTTCCGTCTACACTGTGTAACATAGACAGCGAACGTAGAGGGAGACTCGTCGGCATGAGCTAGATTGAATCACATGAACGATCATGGTTTCCATTTTAATAATTCTACGTGAACAACGCGCTCACAAGGAATGGCGGATTCAGCCAGTGGTGAACGCCACGCGCGCGCGGACGAGGCGAGAGTCTCTTCAGCGAGAAGCGGAATTAAGAGCGGTGAGGACGGCGCGTTTCGCAGACGAGACCTCGCGATGTCTCGCCTGCACGATAATTGGACCAAGTCCCAGGCCACTGTTTCTCTGATAACAGGTTCTCTGGTTTCGGTGCACCGCTTTCAGCGGCGGCGGCGGCGGCGGCCGTATCGCGCGCATGCGTTCCCTATCCCCTTGCACCTCGCCCTCCCCCCCTCCGTCGTCTCATCTCCTCTTTGAAGAGGTCGTAAAGATAATACCCACATGCTAGCCCGGCAGCATCAGCACGGAAAATTTATCCAGATACCATTTCAATGGAGATGGTTCGGTGTGATTAATTAACTCGACGGACGGGCGAGGATCGCAGGCGGCCATCATGAGGGCTGCTGGCATCGGTAGCATCCGCTCGCGCGGACGTCAGGCCCTATTGTCATTGTTTACGAGCGACGTCTCATCCCGCCCGTCTCACGAGAAAATCGACGTGCGGCTCCGTTTACACGGGGTAATTAGAGCGGACTTTTCATCGCTTAAACAATGCGCGCGCGTTGTCCGGATCGAAAGCGGGATTAATTTACCCGGGTAAACCGAAACGCAATTAGCGCCGGTAGCGTTGTTACAAATATTTCAAACATTCTTTAGATAGCTTTTACGTGAGAGGAACGGTTTCATTGAAAAATATCTAAAAATAACTTTGTTGAACTATTAAAATAATTATGGAAAAAATTTAAGCACGATGAACAATGTTGCCAAAAAATTCGACATTCTAGCATCCAACAAGATTTTTAGAATTTTTAACAAAACCGGTTTTTTTGCGTATAGATATTCTACGAGTTTTTATACATTTATATAATATTTTGTTAATTTATACATATGTATATGTCACTTGGTTAATGGCTTCGTGGCTGGTAATTAGTTGTTATTATTATTATTATGTTTCTTCGGCAATAATCTATAAACGTGTAATATGTTCCGTATGTCGTTGCGAAAGATTTAAGATCCTATTCGCTAAAAGGAAATCATCGTGCTAACAATGGTGTCTCTTCCAGAATCATTTCGGTGTACCTAAGACGCGACTGTGCCTCTCGCGGTCTTTTAGTTAACTGCGAGTCGGGTCAATTTAAGCGGTGGTTTCCCCCGTTCCAAATATCCCTGTCTTTACGATCCATAAAGGGACGAAACTCGCTTTTAGTGGCTATTACACGAATCTCTGGCTCGGCGTAACATTTACGGCTTACGCGCCGCGTGTGCGGCAGTCGTTAAAAACATATCGCGCGGTTTTGCGTATCCTCAGTGCGGGTGCGAGCTTTTCCCCTCCCCTTTACGTTTATAATTAACTATACGCGTTGTCATTTTCCTTTGCAACTCTTCGCTCTGATCCTCCTGAACAATAGCTTGTTTAGTAGTTATACACTGCATATCACCGCCGTTAGAACGAATTCTAACTTTCTCGACATAAAAATACGTTTCAACGGATTAGTATAGAAAAGTCGGTCTTTCCCGAGGCTTAGGGCAGCTTGCTTTAGTCTCATTTTACGACGTCAGTCCCTAAAGTTCTAGGAAAGATTCTCGGCGGCGCGTTGTGCATGACCCTTTACGTCGATTCGATTCTTTCGTACAAATGCGCAGCGGATACGATGCATGTAAAGTATACGAGGGCATAGGAAATATATCGTCGTGTCGGGGTTCTTTGAGAGAAATCACGCGTAGGCGCGGGCGAGGGCCTCGTTCGCAGAGGTCCCGTATCGCAGAGAGAGAGAGAGAGAGAGAGAGAGAGAGAGAGAGAATCCGCGACTTATTAGGCGCCGACGCCGGCTCAATTTGCGGCCTCTGTTAATACGAGAATTCAGTTCGTTTGCTAGATCAATTATCTATCCCCTAGTATCTACTCATCGATCTATCCATCACGATGCGGTAGACGTCTTTGTCTTTAATTTATGTAAGACTTCACTTGAAGAGAGAGGGGTGAAAGTAAAGAATCGAAAGAAAATTCGTTTTAATTTAAATGCTTTTATGTAAAATAATTTTTATATGAATTTGTGCAATATAGGTATTCACGTAGTGTAAAAGGTTACGTTTTAATTTGTTTTTAGCCAAAACATTTCTGAAGCTTATTTCTTATAGTAAGAAGCAAAGAAGGGAGAAGTTTTTTTTACGGCCACAAATCCAGACCCATACATTCTTTTAATCGAAAATTATGATAAACGTTTCATATAACTCGAAGTACAAGTATAATTGGAAACAAGCAGAAGACATTATCTAGAGTAGGGCCATGTCCCGCTCTTTCTACTCGACTATCTTTCGCCGGAATTTATTGCGTCAACGAGTTGATTATCAAGGAGCCGATCAGAATTTACGCACCTGAGCGATCTCACGCACGACCAAGCGCTTTTTACGCTTCCCTCGTCAGCGTCTATGAATATTAATAAGGTTGGCGAATCGACGAAATCCTCAACGCGCTGGAAGATATTTCTTCCATGGGAGTATCGCAGTATTGCAATGAATCCAATTAATTACTTCGATCGATTCTTACAAGTAGGCAGTTTGTTCGTAGCCGGATCTGGTCTTGTTGCAAAGTTTATCATTACAAAAAGATGAATCGTTAACCTTCCTATTTTTTATATAGAATCAATCTCTTTATTTTTAGCCTCCCTCTCTAGTCCTTATCGTATTTGATAAACAAGCATAAAGAAGATCGATGCAATTAAAATGATATTTCAGATCGATGAAGCGACTTAAAAATAAAAGTATAAATGAATTAGTAAAATTTAAAATACAGTTAAACGAAAAATGATGTATTAATATTCACTATCGATTCTTTCTTAGCGTCTTTTCCAGTATTATTTTAGTTTCGGCTTCCGGATACTTCTGGATTCTTCTCTCTCACGAAGATCACACGGAGCCATTTCTATCGATACATTGACTGTGTTGATCGAAGTGGTTCACGTGGTAGGAATTTCATCCCGCTTCCTCGAACACCGTCTCTGCCGTGTGCGCAAACTATCGAGGTGTATACATGAAGAGCGGTTCTCTTGCGCGGAAATAATTACCCGTGGCAATTAACCGCGTATGTAATTAACTGATAAATTGATGCGTTAACTGCTCGCCATTACGCACGTCTGAGATTGATCGTACGCGAGATGAGCCGATATTTAAATCAAAAGCAATTTACGGGACATTCGCACGCGGGACGCGTACGGTATTTCGTACGCGAAACGTGCAAACTTGAGGTATTTTATGTCTCCGAGGAGCCGTTGCAAAAACATCTCGAGAGATGTATGACTCGCTAGATATAAATCTAGCGTCCCTTATTGCGATGGGAAATAATAAAGAAAAGACACGATTACTACAACGTGCGCACATATTTGCGCGGCGAGTGTCACTCGATCGTATATTTATGGGATAAAAGTGGACTCTCTCGTGTATACGCCACAACTATCCGTATTCTTATTCTTCATTGAAACCGCGCCATAAATCAGCGATTGGTCACGCTCGATTAGATCGCATATCACGCCCTATGAAACCCATTATTACATTTCGTAAATCCTTCAGACGCGCATGCCGTCGCGTATCGCGGCTAAATAGAACGCACATAGTACATGCCCTTCGAGAGAGGGAGATAATTATCTCTAATATTATTTATTTATCCAGATATTATACCAGTCGATCCCGTTTGAGCCGCGAAACGCTGGAAAGCCGCGCCATTACCGTCCGGAGAATTCCATTAGAAAGGAAAACGTAACTGTCTCTCTCGTGTATATATTTCGAAACTTCCGGTATAATTAACGCACAAGTTGGGTACGCGCAGGCGGATTTCTCACCCACCACACGATTCCTCTCGCCTGCCCGCACCACGCGGATGACATTAATAAACACCTATTACGCGCAGGACGACGTGTCGCCGTTCCTCATCGTAAAATTGTTCGCGATGAGAAACGGCCGCGGACGTGAGAAATTATCGTCTTAAAACGGGAATCGCGGGGACAAGGGGGGGAATTAAGACACGTGCAATTAATTAATAGAGAAATTATTTATTAAAACACCACGTCTCCTGACAGCGTAATTGCAGGTTCTACAATTCTTAAACAGGAATCTTTGGCGAGAATAGAAAAATGTGGATATAAACGTTTATTTATTGCAAATTTATCGACAATGATAAATGAGATTAGAACTAACTTGTGTCGAATTTTTACAATTTCCACTCTTCATACGAACTTTACAACTATGTTTCACGATCGACAAACAATCGGCACGCAATTTGCATAAACTGGAAATTATAAAAATTCATACAAATATTAAAATTAAAATATTAAAAATTCACAGTCTTGTTAGGCACTAAAAATTAACCGCTTCGACTGAAAAATGGCATTCCTCTTCGCTTAATCGCGTTACTTATTTATTGATTTGCAGAACACCGGCCTAAAAATTATTATCGTTCTCATGCGCATTAATGAAATCTTGTCGAAGGCTTATTAATTATTTAAAGAAAATAAAATCCATTTCACATTGCAATTGAATGATCAGCGATATCAGTAGTATACTTACATTAGCAATTACTAATAGACCGTGAACTCTCGCAGCAGCTTTTATTGTATCGTAAATCACTCGGCCATGAATGTAGATAAAATATCTCTCTATACCGTACACCACATCGTATTTCGTCTAATGGCACAAATACGTTGTAATTGCGGCGACGTTTTTTCCGCGAGCGGTACAGCAGGATACATTTCAGTCGAACTAATTGGAATAATAATTATTTATGCATACCAAGATAAACCAATCATTGTATCTTATCGGGGATATTATCGATACAAACAGGTAATAGTTTGATAATTATTGAGTTGATTGATTGCCCGGGGCAATCTCGCCGTCCTAGAGAATAGTAAATCTTCCTAATTGCGACGCAAAGGAATGATACGAATCGACTTCCCATCCGCGTCCTCGTGCAGAGTCAATCCCATCTCCTGCAACGCGGGATTATCTGGCACGCCTGTTTTTTCGCAGTTTCTAATAATTTCTTGATTCTCAGGATTTCCCTCGCACAGATTTCTCAAAGCGAGAATGGTCCATTGTAGGATAACTGCATAGAAACAATGTCGATAATAATAACAGTGAAAAAAAAATGTGACAAAGGCAAAGTAAAATTACACTCACGCGGATTCCTCGCGTCTATGTTACAACAATCCAGAAGCAATGGAATTCCGTCTATTTCGCGGAACTGGAATCACAAGTTATTATATATCTCGTTATTAATTTTTTTTACACTTTTGCGAACGTTCAAATGTGATGCGTTCAAATATTTTCGAACAGATTTATTATAGCTGACTCAGCAAAAAAATTATCTGCGCCTTACTATCGTGACTACGGCGATGTCATCCTTGATGCTAGGAGATAGTGAATTAGTATACCAAGCCCGCAGGCTCGTGTTTCCGCTCTGATTCATCATAACTAATTTATCTGTCAATACGCACGCGATGCGAACTTTGTCATCTCGCGGATCCGCTAAATTCGCAACGTGTATATCAGATTTCGATCGTCTTGCTACATCTCTCGGTCAGATGGAACGCTTAATTTCGCTTTGTTTGACACGACAGGCCGCTACTATTGCGTACCTTTTGTTCGCGTACTCCGTATCATCCGCACGCGAGATGCAATCAGCGGGAGAGAAATATCGATTTACCGTACTGTGCACAGCGCACAACCGTGGCGCGCAACAAAAGCCAAATTTATATTTTGCAACTGTCAAGATGTTCTCTACGCTCAAAAATAACTTATCATCATTCATCGGGTATAATTTTAATCCCTCGAGTATACGGAACAACGTATGACACAAAGCGTTCTGTGTGGCCGGAACTCAGACGGCAGCAACAAGCGCTGCGGCCATTCTTTTTCTTCGTGTGAAGCTTAAGATATACCGAGTGGTTTCGCAATGCATTACTGAATGTAGGACTTTTGCTAAAATACTCGTGCTTTTTCAAGCTTATAATACACTATATATATATATATATACAGAGTAATTATTTTACAGATAAATTAAAAATTAGAAAGAAAATATGATAAGCGTATAAACATCGTACATTAAAATAATACAGAATAATAATTTAAAAGTCAAGAGTATTATTAGGCTAAACACAAGCATTGTATAAAAGTATAATGCAACGTGTACATATTTAAAAAAAGAATTTAATTTGAATAAAAAAGGAAATTCTTTTAATTTAATAAACAAAATTTATCATAAAATAATAATAATTAGATGTCTGTGCATTTTGATTACATTTTCTCTTTCTATTTCTATTTTTTACGTTTTATTACACGTATACCGATTGTTATAGACTGACTTTCTAATTCTTCTCACTGCCATTACGAGGCGCGCTTTAACGATGCGACTGAACAAACGCTTTAGTAAGGAACGTTCCTTATCGACGTCAGATAAATATTTTGTGTAAATTTTATATATACTTTATGTGTATGTGTATGTATATATATATATATATATTATGACGGGGAGAGACCGGGAGAGACGGGGAGAGACGGGAGAGACCGCGAGAGACGGCTTGAGACCAGGAGAGACCGAGAGAGACGGGTAGAGACCGGGAGAGACGGGGAGAGACCGGGAGAGACAGAGAGAGACCGGGAGAGACAGGGAGAGACCGGGAGAGATAGGGAAAGACAGGGAGAGACCGGGAGAGACAGAAAGAGGCAGGGAGAGACAGGGAGAGGCAAGGAGAGACAGGGAGAGACAGGGAGAGACAGGGAAAGATAGGGATAGACCGGGAGAGACCGATAATATAAAAATTTTCATGCAATTGCGCTTACCAGATCTTGACATATTTTGTTCTTGTGTACCATATTTGCAATGACTCGTATTAGCCCCACTTTGAAGCCATATGCAGGATGTTCCTCAGGATTACACTTTGCTACTGTTGCAGATACCTCAGCATCATTTGATTTTGAGCATACATCTGTATCTCTTCCTTGAGTACTAGGTGCTACTTTACTTAGATTCGTTATCGGAGTAAAATAATTGTCTGCCTCCTTTCCCATCATATGTAAAGACATCAAAAGATCTATAAATACATCACAATTATTATTTTTCACATCCAATAAGATTGTTGTACTCGAAATTGATGTACTTACATTTACAGTTAATAAGCAAACATCTAGCATTCTCCGAGATATTGCATTGTGTAGTAAGAAGTCCCAGAATATTAAGAATAAGAATAATTTCCATAGGATCTACGTTGTTTACGTACGTATCCACAGTTTTTAAAATGAGATCACTCTTTTTGCAAAATGTTAGCGCCAGAAACTCAGCTTGATCCTTTGTGAGCACCATATTGAGATCAGATTGCCAAGACTGCCAGATTTCATCATAAATAATTTCAAGTAAAGCTAGCTTTTCACTTGTAGTTATACTACTATATATATCTTTGAAAACATTGGATTGATGCAACATGAGTAACAGTGCATCCTTTGCAGATGTAAAACCTTCTTTCACAGGTTTTAGTAATTGTAAATATAAATCTTTCTCTTCCATTGCGAAATAATTGTGACATAGTGTTTTCAATGCATTGTGTGCATATATGCAAGCCGCACTAGCAAGGGATCTGTGATCAGACTGCATACACCTTCTAAAAAAAAAAAAAAAAAAAATTAAAATTATTTTTAACAAATGATATAAAAAAATTACAAATACTAAGTGCATAGATTTATAAACTTACAGAATAGCTTGTTTCAAGTTATCACAATTTAAATATCTCCAGATATCACTGTCCACTACATTTGGACATGCATATGTAAATAAATTACATAAAAATTGGATATTGAGCCTAAGGATATCCAATTCGCTGTCAGTCAAACAATCTGGAGATTTGCCTTGAATTCTAATGCAATCTGTAACCCACTCTACAGCTCCATCATAAGGAAAATAAGAATCATGCTGGTAATCACAGTTCTCCCCTTGCTTGCATAAATCACTCTCAACTAATTTATTATATAAATTTCTATTGTATTTAGCAGACTCTATTTCTTTCATCTTATGTCGTTTGTATTTGTAACTATTGAGGCAAGAATTCCCCAAACATTTCAGACATAGAATTCTAATCGTATCCGGAGTAGCTTCGCTTACGAGCACTTGACACATCTGTGCCAAGACACTTGCGTCAGGCATTGCCCTGAAACATGAAAATTGAAACTAGATAAGCACAGATTCAAATCTACTTGTAGGATACTTGATTTAATCATTATTGATTATAACACATGAATTTTTAATTATATTTATTAAAAATGTTTATAATCTGACAACATATTGTCTACAATTATCTGGATGCCAAATAATTCAATTAATTGCAGTTGTTAATTTTAAAAAAGTTTATATAATTCTGTCAATCGACAGTAATCATTGTTTTATACGTACTCGAATTCCTGCCTCACAAAATGCTTTGGTTTGACCTTTTCTAGCAGCTGATCCCAGTCATTCTCGTTTATAATCGTTTTCAATTCTCGTGAATCAATGCACTTCGTCATTTTTAACAAAATCGCCACTGTTTATCGGTTCTTGGAGGTTAGCACCAGTGATGTAAGATTTGGGCCGCCAGCACCTGCCAACAGGCAGCAGTGCAGCACCGTCAGCACCTCGGGTGCTCCGCCGAGCACCGCCGAACACGGCCGAGCACTCAAGTCGGTCGCGTTCGTGCGGCTTGTGCTGTTGTGTTGTCCACTGGATTTGATTTTTCACGACTCTCTCTCTCTCTCTGCATCACTCTGCATCTTTTCTGATCGCTCCGTGACTAGCGTTTGTGACAAGTCGGCATTTTTTGTACTTTACGCCTGCTTTTAGTAGAAACAAATCGTTTAAGGTGAGTTCGATTCAAAGACGCATTATCGTCCCTTCGACGTTTATTATCGCCATTCATCATCATACTTTGAGTTTTATTCGTGGGATCGGTTTCGTTTTGCCATGTCATTCTTGGGGTTAACTTACTCGGTTTATTATTCTATCAGTTTTAGCTCTTATCCATTTTCACTGATACTTGTACATTCTGCCACGCGTTACAATTACATATAGCAATAGACGTTCTCGTTTATAATTTTATTGAATTCATTTATGTCCATTTTTCTAAACCTAACCTAACCTCAAATTTGGTCTCTGCAGAACGTTAAATATTTGATATGCCATCTCGATTTTATCGCTTTTTCAATAATTTGGAATAGGTGAGCGAATGTGATATAAAATAGTTGAGTTAACACAATTTGTATAAGAAATAAGGAGTTCTCAGTGAGAGTAATTTCTCAATCTGAGTGGATCTTGATGCTCAGTAATATTTTTTCAAATTAGTTATTGATAATTAATATTTTTTAATTCTATAAGCTGCATATCGATATGTTTATCTGACGATTTATATCACATATATCTAACTTGTGAATCTTTTTTACCTGTTTCAGGATGTTTCTAACACGTTCTGAATACGATCGTGGAGTGAATACCTTTTCGCCAGAGGGCAGACTATTTCAAGTTGAGTATGCCATAGAAGCCATAAAGCTCGGCTCCACCGCCATCGGAATCGCAACGACGGAAGGAGTCGTTTTAGCAGTGGAGAAACGTATCACTTCCTCCTTAATGGAGCCAACAACTGTAGAAAAAATTGTAGAAATCGATAGACACATAGGATGTGCGGCGTCTGGTTTGATGGCTGATTCGCGGACTATGATCGATAGAGCTCGAGTCGAATGCCAGAATCATTGGTTCGTCTACAATGAAAGGATGACAGTGGAATCGACTGCCCAGGCTGTGTCGAATTTAGCGATACAGTTTGGAGACAGCGACGACGACGGAACTGCCATGTCCAGACCGTTTGGCGTAGCGATGTTATTCGCTGGAATCGACGAGAAAGGTCCACAGCTGTATCACATGGACCCATCTGGTACTTTTGTCCAATTTGATGCAAAGGCAATAGGTTCTGGTAGCGAAGGAGCGCAGCAAAATCTTCAAGAAGTATATCATAAGGTAATTATCTTATTATTGAATCAAATTAAACCATGTTTGTTGACGTTGCGTGCTAGATGAATGTCGTTATTACAGTCCATGACGCTCAAGGAAGCGTTGAAAGCTGCGCTGACAATACTTAAGCAAGTGATGGAGGAAAAACTGAATGATACCAACATTGAAGTGATGACGATGACGCCTGGACAATTGTTTCACATGTTTAGCAAGGCAGAATTACAAGAGGTGATCAAAGATATTGCTTAAAAACTATGAGCATAATTGATAACGAATGATTTTACTACACTAGATCGCGGAAAGAAAAATTAATAAATTTCGTAATGGAATAGCGTGTAATGCAAATGTAAATTATATCTCTATACACGGAGCAAACAGTTTATGTCTGTATATTTAATATTTTCATTTATCTTCTTTAAAAAGAAAATATTGAAAAAAAAAGAATACATGGTAGATTTCTATCCTTTTCATATTGCATTCCTCTAATATGCTTCCTTCTCAGTTACATTTTTATATTAAAATTTTATTAAAACTTAAATTTTATTAAAAAATAAAATTTTAGTTTAAAAATTAAATTTAATTGCAATATGCAAAGTAAGCAGAAAGAATCAGTAAAATATCTCGAACAGCCATTTGAAAAATAAATGTTGCATACAAAAGTTATAAGGCCTGAAAGAGGCCTTAATAATAAATCGACATTTCTACTAAGAAAATGTTGATTTCGTATTGTTTCATGAAAGATTTGTTAAAAAAATAAGAGTAGAACCATTTATATTTCAACACAGATGTGTATATAAATTATAAATATTTTTTCCCCCGATTTATTTTATTTAGTTAATTGACTTCAACGCTACGTCGGATGAAAATCTCGCAAGACCAGCAGCCGGTAACCTGTTGCCAAATCCTCTGTCCGTGCCCTCTACTTCCCTTAAAGGATAAGTGATCAACCTAGACGCTCCAGGTGTCCTATGTTCCTTACCTTTTCAATCCTGTATGTATTTTTATACATTACTTAATCTTTTCTTATTTTGTCAGTTTTGTCAATTTGAATATATCTTGATAACATTCAGATAAATATGAAATAAGCTATAATTCGAGAATATATATTAATCAATATATATTAATATACGAACAAATTAATATTCAAATTAACATATATAATATAATTGCATTGCTTGAATTATTTTATTATTTAATTTGTCGAAACTCAGGTTTCCAACTTTAAATATTTATTTTGCATCTGGTTTAAATGTGTCGAGAACCTTGAAAGTTATCGTAAACAGAATTGAAACGAATAGCCGCAAATAGTCGGAGGTCTTTTGCCACGAGCAGTAGCGGTGATGGTGTAACACAAACAGGCATTTCCAGATCGATCCGTTGTTAAATTCGTAGCGGTCGGAAATGGGTGTGCGACGGATGGCTCGTTTTCGATTAAAAGCTGTCCGCCGCGACTGAATGCGCGTATCCGAAATCAATAATTAATTTTACCGGCTAGCCCCGAGAACGGGGGCGAAATGGCTCCGGGAGCTTGGCGGAAATGGTCGGATACCGCTTGGTTGGATGCTGCGATGCCCCGATAAAACGTCCCTTTTTATCCCGTTCTCTCGGCTGCCAGATTATTGGATATTATTCCATTTCAAGCGTTCAATCCCGCTACGATTCGCTCGCTTGGATTCCCACGGGGGTTTCCCTGTCGCCTATTGATTGCACGTAACTCTTAAAATATCTATACGTGTGTGACACCGCTGAAATGTGTACGAATCTATATTTTTTTTGTCCCGCCATGCCTGACACACTCTGTATCAGACATCCTGCGCGAATCAAATCCATTAACGGGCGTTTATGAAAAAAGCCTTTCGGATATCCGTACGATTGTTTTTTTCCATCGCGTTAAAGAACGCGCCTCGTATAAGATGTGTATCTCTCGAGTGCGCCTAATGCAGGGAAAGTCTTGTAATAATTGGATAGAAACTTTTATTACGATTCGTGAATGGAGTGCAGGAATACTGATACAAGTTAAATTAATCATTTTAATGATAATATATATTAGTAACGGTAGAAAAACAACTTTAAAAATATATATCTACACACAAGCAATCTCTCGTGCAATTTAGTGTGCGTAAAATAAAAGAAGGAGATAGTAATTCTTTATTTCGCTTTTAAAGTAATTTAACAATTGATTGCGCGTTTCGCGAAAATTACTTTGGCTGGGAAAAAAGCTTCCAGAACAGTAGGAAACGGTACGGTCGCTCGGATTATTGAGGGTGGTTCGCTCGGCGGAAGCGATATGGGTTCGAGGAGGACTAAAGGGACTAAGGTAAACGGAGTGAGAAAGAGAGACGACCGACCGACTTGAGCGCGCGGCCGAGGACTGGTAATTAACTGTGATGAGAGAGAGGCGGCGGGATAGTCCCGTTTGAGTCCCTGAGAATCCCCGGGGACCTGACCCGTCGTATCAGACGCCAAACACTCACTCCCACACATCGAAGCTCGAAAGCCCGTCTCGTCCTCGGGGCGCGTTGCCACGTTCAAGTTTCGCTACGATAATTGCCTTCGCTTCACAGTCGCGCCACCGACACCCGCCACAGCGACGGCGGATAAGAGAGCCCGTCCTACCCTTCTTCCTCCTTCCTTCGCGAATAAACCTGGAACGGGGTTGAAACGTCGGAGAGTGGAAGTAGATAATGGTGCAGAAATTTAGTTTACGCGATTGGCTTCCCCTGTGTCACGGAAAAGCCGTAGAACGTCATCGTCTCTCCAAAGACGACCAGAGTTGGAAAAAAAAAGAGAAACGAAATGCGAATTACACACGAAATATATAATTTGAACAATGAAATTAAAATTAAACAAGTAGTTCTCATTAAGAAGTGCGGAAAGATTATTCGGACGGATTATTACGTGAAATGCACTTTCGAAACAATCCTTTTGCGTATATTGTAATTGGTAATGCGTCTTCCCGTCGGAGAAACAATTACGAAATCGTGATTATGCGAATCAGTCCGGAAATAAAACGCGCGGTGCATCCTCCCGTTAGATGAACGGAATACAAAAGCGCGAGGCAGGCGGCGGGAAACTTTCTTCCTTATTATTACCAAAGAGCGCCGATAGAAAACCGGAAGTGCCCGCGGCATCTCGGCGTAGGAAAGAGCTTGATACCTGTACAGCGCGTGGGGCTATAATTCACGCATCGCAGAATCGTCGTCATTTTTTTTTTTCACTTTCACGGAGAGCCGGTCGTTCGCCCAACGCGCGCGGTCTCACCTCGCGTTGCATCGGCGCACGCACACGTATACGCGTTTATACACGTACAATCACAAACTGTACACTCTACAGTCTCACGTACTCAAGACCGCGATCGTTTCATCGACCACTAACTAATCTTGTCGTTAGCTCGTTACGTGTACTAATAACGTGTGCTACCTAAGTACATCCGATATTATAAATTGCACTTAACGGCAGAGGGGAGCGGACCGGCGTATCTTCTGAGTGTCTTGCGTCATTATCGATTTCTCCTGTGTTCGATAATACACCACGGCAGTTTTCCGTAAATTTTTTGCATCCATCATAAACAGATCGCGGAACCTAGATTTTATTAGTGGTTAAACTGGAGAGAGAAGCGGTGAAACGTTCGTCGGGTTTTTCGATGTAGCGCATATACACAACGCTTCGGATATCTTAATCTTTATTCGTATTTAATTGCGCGCCGCGAATTTCAATTACGCCGTGGCGGCGGCTGATAATATCGATAGGGAAACCCGGGGTAAAGCCGGCTGTCCGTCCCGTGTAACGAAACAGGAAATTCGTTCGTTGATGTGGCCGACCCAATTTCACCAGAAATATTTTCCTCCATCCGGCGAATATTTCCTATCGAATTAAGTGAATTAATTTTTATGAATTTGTGAATATCATTTTAGCGAGATATTAATTAGCGGCTAATACAGAACGTGCTTAATTCCGGACGTTCAAAAGGCGTCGCGTACCGAATTATAATGACGTTATACTCGCGTTTGCGTCTACTTAAGAGCAGCAAAAAAATTCCCTCTATCAAATTTTGATCGGTATTGAAATTTCAATCGAGTTGGGTGAAAGGAGTGGCGGAGATAACGTTCATCGAACGTCTCGACGCGCTTTGGAGTATAACGTTTTACGTGTTTACACGGCAGGCTCGTTGGCCCCGACGGAGAAAGTAATGCTTTCTTGAACGCGTGTGTCTAGAGTGCTCTTAATTGCGGCCCGGGCGTACATGGGAGATTATAAGATTCGCCCAGGAATCGAAAGTGTTTGCGGAAGTGCACGCAGCTTCTGTCTCGAGGCTCGGATACACTTCCCCTTCGTCCCCCTCTCTCCTCGACCATTTTCGCGCTCGGGAACTTAACGATCTCTCGTCGGGCACTAACATCAATAATGTCGCGGCTTTTACCGCGCTCGCCGGAGCGGAAGGCAAACGCGGAAAGCGTCGCCGTAATTTACGAGCGAGTCTTGACTCGTACTTTTTGGACTCCGGCGGATATAAATAAATATGTTTTTCTTTTTCCCTCCCCTCTACGTCGTCAGTGCTCGGATAATACGCAAGAAACGCGCGTTCCTGCGCCGAACAATGAATTTAGAAGAGTGAGAGTTCTCGCGGTCGACGAAATTTTCTCGAGAAAGTGAATCTTGACGTTGATTTATACTCTCGCTATGTTGTGCGCAACACGTTTGATATGATCGGCATGAATCTGCGCGCGTCATACACCATAACGGACGATGCATTATTATTTTATCTCTCCGCATTATCTCGCATTCCATCTTATTCGCGATAAGAAAAGCGAAGTCTTTTAGATCCGCTATTAAGATTAAGGTTCGAGAAAAGTGAGGTGTAATGGGCACAGTATTTATTAAATCTTTGATATAAAAAGATAGGTATATTCTTTTCACAATGAATTTTTCACTTATCTTAGGTACAACTTTTCTCAAGTACGGTAAACATATCTCACAGCAATGCTACGCGTGTACATACATAACGGATTGCCGCGAACGTTAAGCCAATAACGTGCAGCCAGTAATCTGCGCGTGTATCTTTTTAGGGCATAAAAGAGCAGAACACATTTGTTCAGTTATGTCAATTTATTTTTGCGCAATTCGTTATCGCGAAGAACATAATCCATAGAATATAAAATCGATTCCGCTTAACTTAGAATACGCAGTCTACGAGTATTATCGAATAACCGCGTTACGTCCACCGGAAATATAATACAAGAATACGTCGATGAACTCGTCAACGTCGCGACAGCTAATTGTCACTTGCATATTTCTTCTAATTTGCTAGCAATCTCGGAGCAAAGATCTTCGCTTAAAGCAGCTAAAATTTCGTACAGCGCTCGAGATTACTTCTCGAGAATTGATAAACTAATTTTCGAAAAGTATCTCGATTCGGAGGAAAACGCGATCGTCTAACATCGAGAAAGCGAGAGCGTTTGTTGAAAGTAAAAACGCTTCTTGATGCTCGCTTCACGCGTCTCTTCTCCGTCGCGCTTCGTTGTCACGAGGATCAGCCGTGAAACGAATCGTAACCGCCACCACCGTGGAAGTCGACACCG
The DNA here is from genome assembly GCF_013373865.1 of Monomorium pharaonis. NCBI lineage: Eukaryota > Metazoa > Arthropoda > Insecta > Hymenoptera > Formicidae > Monomorium > Monomorium pharaonis. The sequence goes on from NC_050476.1 coordinate 1,581,196, forward strand.
CCTCCTCCATCGCCGCCACCATATCCGCCGTAATCGCCGCCTCCCAGATCACCGTGATGTTCGTACTTCGGTATATGAACTGGTATATGAACGGGCACCTTAACTGGCACCGGCACCGGCTTGTCGACCGGAACCGGAACCTCCTTCTCGACGAAGTACGGCTTGTCGACCGGCACTTTGATCGGCACCGGGACCGGCTTTTCCACCGGCACCGGTACTGGTTTGTGAACATGGTACGGTTGCGGAATTGGCACCTTCACCGGTACAGGATATGGTTTTTCCACCGGCACCGGATACGGCTTGTCGACTGGCACCTTCACTTCGTACGGTATTGGCTTTTCGACCGGCACCGGATACGGTTTTTCCACGGTGACTGGATATGGTTTCGGCACATGGACCGGATACGGTTTGTCCACCGGTACCTTCACCTCGTAGGGCACTGGTTTCTCCACAGGGTACGGCTGTGGTACCGGCACCTTTACCTTTACTGGGAAGGGCACGTGCTTCTCGACGGTGTAGGGCTGCGGAACCGGTACCTTCACCGGCACTGGTATGTGCTTCTCCACGGTGTAGGGTTGTGGCACGTATACCTTGACCTCGTAAGGTTTGTCCACCGGCACCTTCACTTCATACGGCACCTTCTTCTCGACAGTGTACGGCTGTGGCACGTGGACCGGCACTTTGACGAACACCTTCACCGGATAGGGCACATGCTTTTCGACTGTGTAGGGCTGCGGCACGCCGACCTTCACCTCGTACGGTACGTGCTTCTCCACCAGATAGGGTACGTGCTTTGTTACTTCATAAGGTACCGGCACTTTCTTTACAACCGTCACCGTCTTCACGTGATCGTGTGCTTCGTAACCACCGCCGCCGCCGCCGCCGCCGCCACCACCACCGTGTAGATCGACACCGCCACCCCCTATGTCACCAAAACTATGCTGGAGTCCACGTTTTTCAGTTTTTTTCTCCGTTGACTCTGCTTCGGCATTTTGCGTGCTTTTGTTCGAATCCGCCTTGCTCGAATTCTTTACACATACAACTTGGGTGGCCACCGCCACCAAAATGATGGCAATCTGCAGTCACGTCAAAATAATGTTGCGATAAAATATGATTAACAATTAGCAAGTATATAATAGACAATAATAACGAAAACATATTAGGCTGCACGAAAGTATTATGAGATATTAGACACGAGATATTTCTACTGAAATTATTTTGTAAGCAAAAGAAAGGATATTTAAAAGATACATTAATCTCATTATAAGACGATATTTGACACTTGATTTGATATGGATGGACCAACTCACCTTAATATTCATTCTCGAGTTCACGTATGTTTTAGCGTGGCGTATGACCACTAACTGAACCGCTACGTTTTCTAGGCTGAGTCTTATATACTCCGCGCTATAATAGCTTAGCACTTTCCCTGCACCTCATCGCTTATATTATCCGCACGGGGTCTTGCTTTACGTACACTGACAAAAAAGTCGCTTGGGCGAGTTCAGGAAATGGATACGCACACGAATTTATTTCGCGACCGCCTAAAATTTGGCTCATTGAAAGTGTTAAATGTCTCCTGACACGTGAATTGAATTATATTTTTCTGTTCGATATGACGATCATAGGTATATATAGGGACGCGATGTATAGGCAGATTTTGCATATGTATAATTTTAATACTTGTACAAAATATATTTTCTTGATTTTATAGGGTGATTTACTTTAAAGAGAATTAAACGTTTAGTTACTTTCTTCTACAAAAGTAATTATACATTAGAGATAATAAACTTTGAGAACAAATTTACGAAAAATATAATATCTAATCTATATAATTGTATGTTATATGAAAGTATAGATTTATACATATAATATACATATAATATTATATTATACAATTATTATACAACTGTGTACAACTACAATATATATATAATTATTATAAAACTATATAATACAACATTATACATAAATGTAGACATAATTTTTATATATCATGCGCGCGCGCGTACACACACGCACATCTATATATAGTGCGTATACTTGATTACGAAGTAAATGGAGGAAGTTAACATACACGGAGTTATGGTCGACGAATGTGCAGCACCGTGATTTCCGTCTCTCCTTGTCACAAAAATTGTACGACGCAACGCTAAAGGCTACACCAGCGTACTATCCCTGTATCTGCCGTGTGCTTTTTCACGGTTGATCAACGGTGAGAGCTCGTAATGTTAAACGAACGATTTACAATATCAGGAAAATAGCTTCCGTATTTTCACACCAGTTTAATATGCATCAGCAAATTGAATTAATCGTCCCCTCGCGTATGCTGAATTACGTACGTTTGCGTTATTTCGTCGCGGCCCATTAGATCGTATGCGTCGTCAGTCGTTTGTACGTTAACTGACATCGCGTGTTGCTTTCATACATCGTAATTTCCTCTCGAAAAGTATTTTTTCTCTTATATACCTTCGCTTCGTAACAGGCATATCAAAGATACATAAAAGGAACGATTTTGTTGACATATCTCAAAATTTAGATAGATATAGATCTGATATTAGTTTTGTTAGACCATCAAAATCATTTTCAGATCTGTATCTACCTAAATTTTTAGATATTTTAGCTAAATCATATGTCCGTTACGTACGTTATGTGATTAGTAGGATATAACTATTGTGTTCTATGTACTTTTAAACATGACGTTATCGTCATTATCGTTATCGTTCAATGCCATTTGTCCCGGGGCGCAATCTGAGCTTTCGCACTAACCGTATCGACGGCGCGCGGGGGTGCCTATTACGTGCGTGTAATTACTGTAGAAATCCAAGTAAAGCTGTGCGAATACCGCGCGCGCGCTTACCGTAAGCGCAAGCTTCGCATGCAGAATATCTAATGCCGTATGTTAATGCAGTCGCTCGCATGTGCGCCGCACATTTCGATCGAGGATCAAGATAGACCGCAATTTTTAACGATTAATCGCCGCTCAAGCATCCCCGAGGGTCGTACCTCGCATCGCGGCGAACGCTCGTTATACGCAGGCCCGCCGCCTCGTTATTCGTGTCCCTTCTGATAAATATTACGGTAAAGATGATAAATGTATCTCACGCCCAAATGAGACCATCTTTGTTTAATCGATTGATCCACAACATTGTTAATTAACTTTGGCACTAACGAAGGCTGAGATCCGACAAAGGTGGACAAGCCATTTGCGAGAAAATTACACAATTTTGACATCTGATATCGCGAACGAGGCGCGTCTTGAATTAATTATATCATGTGTTAGATAGAAAAAAATTGATTTATCGCGATAGTCTTGGAAAAAGGTCTTTAAAATGAATTCTCTATATACAAAAAAGAACATTTAGGTGACATGTTAGATAATTCTTAATCATATCATTTATATTTTACATAGCTGTCGTTTGCCGTTTTGTGTGTAACAGTTATGATATGCTCACTCAGTGACTTAATGATCATTTAGATAATTATTAGTTATTATAGGAACGCAAACCTCAAAGTTTAAAAGGCAATAAATTAATTTTTGTTAATACTTGAAGTTATTAGTCAAAATTTAGTTGTCATAAATTCACGCCATTGGGGGTAAACGCTACGATTGTAAATCGTGATCACTTTCTGCGCAATTATCTCAGATAGACGTTCACCTTTCTCTCTCTTTAGATGTTATGTATAACATTCTCCGATGGTGGAAGTGGAAGTATTATAACGCCAGCACATAGTGAGTGAATTTTTCTATAATGATACACTGAAAAAAAAAGTTGTTAATTTGACTATATTTTCCAACTGAATTAAATTTTGTTTATTCAAGTATTTATATATTTTAATTACCTAATTATATAAATACTTGAATTGAAATTTGTGCATTTAAGTTAAATGCATAAAATTTTGAACTGACAAAATTTTAATTTAGTTAGAAAATTTTGCCAAATTAACAATATTTTTTTCTCTGTGTATTTAAGAAAATCATTTTTTTTTTATTCGTCTATATATACAAATTATTATTTGCTATCTCCGCAATGATATCAGCGTCGCGAAAAAGCAGTAACAACATTTCGATCGATTTTATATCTTTTTTATAAGTGGATATTCTTGATTAAAATTTTAAATTACTAAGATTCGAGTGAGAATATTTTAAACAAATTTATAATATGATGTTTATGATAAACTTATGATTTACGGATGTAAGAACTTATGAAATATTTTATATAAGTATAATAACATTTAATTAATTCAAGTAATTTACAATATATTTATATTTCTGTGTGTATAAAAATGAAATCTTAACTCGATTATTTTAGCTATTAGGCGATTGTGTGCATTATAAATTTTTTTTTACGAATGACAGGACAATATTAATGCCTCCTGATTGTACAATGTTTTGATGAGGCCCACGGCAGAATGTTCGATAATAAACTCTCTTCTTTCTCTCTATTCGTCTCTCCTTTCGCTCTCTCTTTTAGGCATTTCTTCCAGAGGATAGTCCATCGCTACCAGCGCAAATTACTCGGTAGCGATGGCCGCCGTCGGGCGTTTCGTGGCTTTTAATTGACGACGGACGAAATGAAGTATCATGCCGTGCATTATAATTGGAAACTTTTATGTTGCGTGCGCGGCCACAGCGCGCCGGGCCTACCGAGGCGTGAATCCGAACGAGGAGCATGCGTTTTCTACGACGTGCTCCCGACGTTCTCCTTTTTCAGCGTTCTTCTTTTTCTTCTTTCCGCGGATCCTCCGAACGTCGCTCATCGCGCCCTTCGAAAAAAAATGCGTGCGATCACGTAAGCTCGCTCGCCGCCGATGGTGAACATGAACATCGAATTTCTGAAGGCTTCCCGCTTTGCGCTCTCACGCGAGCAGCGTATCCCTCCTGTCAGTAGCTTCTTTTATTAATTGTTAACCGGTATTAACAACTGTCTTCTCATGCACACAGTAAACTCGCGACGCATGCCACGACGCGTTTCCTCTATTTATTTTCTGAATGCCTTCTCTTTTTCACGCATCTGCACGTGTTTTTATTTTTTAAAAAGGGTCCCAAGGGTTACAACTACTTGTTTAAAAGAATCTGACTTTAATGCATATTTTATTATGCCATTATGACAGTAACAAAGTATTAGAAGATGAGGACACCTACGAAATATTCGTGGTTGATCTTAGTTATTTTGAAATTGTGCCTATTATCAGTGATTTTAACGCTTTAACGCGCACACATACATTTATGCTTATTCATCTCGCGTATTACGTCCATATTAACCTATCCAGATTAATAGTAAACACGTTCAACGAAGTGTTTGACGGATAAGTGAAAGGAAACGCGGCGCGCGACTTTCCCCGAAAATTTTACGACGCGCCAAACAGGTATATACAGACGAGTATCACCCCGGCAGTTGCACGCTTAATGTTCCACCGTCACGAACACCGTGAATTCGGTCGGTAGGAATTAGCGGCGTGCGACTGATTCCCCGCGCGCGCGTAATATCGCGGCGCTATACTCGGTGTGGCCGCGAGCGTTATTAATCATCTTTTTCGGGATGCTGTTACGGGGCGCGGTCCCCGGAATTTCTGCTCCCTCGGAAGCTGCGTTAAGAAGAGTAATAACGTTCGGGCCTCGGTGCGTCGTAAAGCTCTTCCGCCGTATGATTTAATCGACGGGATGGCCGGCCGAGGGACATCCCTAAAAAGAAAGAAAAAAGTAGAATGCACACACAGTATGTCCGGCGCGCTGATAAAACCGCGTCTTCCTCGCGCAGCGTATAACTACTATCCTCGACGCGCCGATGAGGATAACGCGACTATAATCGCGGCGATCGTCAGGAATCGTAATCGCCGAAGCGAGCGAACCGGTCCGCCGCGATAACCACCGCGGCGGTTTTTTGCCGCGCGCGGCGCAATATAAACGTTTTATTTCGACGGCGTTAATGACGGAGTGACCGGTCAACGGTTACGTCGGGAGCGTAATCGCCGTCCGTCCGCCGCGCGCGCCCCGCCATTATCGAACGCGACTCCGCCACTTTGTGCGGAAATAAAAGTCGTGTGTATACGGGTAATTAAATGTCTCACGCTTGTCGCGAGCGAATCGGGGAAAATTGAGAGGGGCGTGCGAACCGCCAGCATCGGGTTTATCGTGAAAAGCGTGCCGCACCTGCGACGGGGATCGCCGCGTAGCGTCGCACCTGCGGGGTTCTTCTAAGAAGAGCTTGACTTTTCGGTCAACAACTCTAACGCTTTACTGATGACGGCCCGATGAGGGGCCCGAGGGGCCCTCGGCGAACGCTTCTCCGGTTCGCGCGGGAGATTATGTAATTTTAATTGCGTTCTAACTACCGTGCAATTGGACGACGGCGGGCCGAACTGCGAACCTGCAGTTTCGGCTATATCCCATTAAGATGTTACCTCGGCTAACGCGACGACCAAGTGACTTTTGCGAGCGCGAATCGTCTCTTTTTCCGCGGCGAGCAATTTACGACCCTCGACAACCGGAAAAGGCCAATCCGCGCGGTGATCTTGTGGCAACAGTTAAATTCAAGTTCGCACAAAATGGGCCTGGTATTATCGCATAAAATTTTTTATTCTTCATTTCTTGTTAACTGTTGCTTTGTGTTAAAATTAGGGCTACGGAATATCCGAATATTTATTTATGGAGGATATACAACTGTTATATTCGAAGTAATTACCCGATTAAATTCACATTTGAGTTAAATTATTCTGAGAATCCGATTCTCAACATCCGAAGAGTTCTACGAATTCAGATCCAAATTATCGAATGACAAAAAAATTTGACAAAAACTGATTGCAAGAGGCAATATACTAAAATTTAATTCATTTATATGTAAGATTTATATATTTTTAATATATATTTTAAAAACTCTCTTTATATTATATATTTTATAATCGCTTTACATCTTATATCGAAATAAATAAACAAATTCGGATTGTAATAATATAAGATGTCTTTTAGCATCATAGAAATTTTTACATAGTTATATATAAAGATTTAGCTCCATCACGCGATCAATACACTTGATTGAAGAAAGCTGACTTGTAGATACTAGTCTCACACGAATATTCCCCGAATGAGCAGAGCGTTATGTTTCTTCGGCAGGATAGTCGCGAAGATTTCACTCCGGTGCACATATGCGCGACGCGCGAGCACATTCGCCTCGAGTCGATTTTTTTTTATTCTTTGCAATATCAAGAAGTTGATGAAAGTGCACGTATATACGCGCGCGCAAATCACGTCGGATTCACGACGAAAAGTTCGTACAGTTAGTCATCCCCTGCCGCGCGTTACACCACTAACTTATTGAAGCGATGACGGAAAATCGCACGTATGATTAATAGCTTACGACACGGCTCTCAACAGTTTTCCGGCCGGAAAAGCTTACTTTCATTCTGTCACTATCTATTCTCAATCTGTTTGTTTTATTTATGTAATATAGCCATATATGAATGTAATGTGAAATAAGCATGAATTTATATACGCGTTTTAATAACAATTAATCAATCATTTTCACGATTGGATAGGTTAACTTTTTTTTAAATTAAGTTAAGTTGAAAGGAAAATTAAAGTGCAGTTTTCTAAAATTAGATTACTCTAAGTAACAGAATAATTATGATATGAAAAAAGTTAATAAATGAAGATTTATGTATGTTTCAAAAATATTTAGTTGAAGGTAAAAATGAACTCGTTTGCAATTAATTTATTTGAAAAGTTAATAATTTTTTAACTTTACTGTTTGATTTTTAATTTTTTACTATTCAATCTTGATGAATTCTGAATAATAAAAATCAATCTTATTATATTTCTGAAATTCTTGTTTTATATCACTGTCGAAAAAGACACTTTACTTTCAATGTTTTGCAACGGCATGTACTGCGTTGCAACGTTATTTATAATTAAAACATATCAAATCTTTGCATGTTAGATACATACAATTAGTTGTCTTTTTTTCTAACAAAAGATTCTTTAAATCGACTTCGAGTTTAGATTGTAAAAGATTATCCACACATGATTTCGTCGACCCGGCCGTCGAAAATCGATTGTGCCCGTACACACGGACGGGCAAAGTTCGGGGCCCGTTATTTGTTGGGAGCGGGATTATCGCGTTCGGCAGCATATGTAATTTGAGCCGTATTACGCGCGCGTCGACAACGTGTCGCGATTATGTTCGTAGCTCCGACGAACGGCCCGGTCATATCGGCACGACTTCGGACCGTTATGTACGTCCGCTCGAAACCGCCGCCGCCGCCGCGATCGTGCCATCCGATCCGATAACCAATTACCAAGAACATGGCGTCCAACGATGTCGCGTATCTGCTCGTCAGTTAGCAGGCAGAATCCCGCAGCACAGGCACGTCCTAGAAACGAGACATCGACCTCCCCGCGTGCATTATTCGCACCGCGTCAATGGCTATCTTATTTTCCGGGCGACGCGCGTCAGACAAATTTATAATAAATCTGTCGCGATAATTGCCGGCGTCGTTTCGCCGTCACACGAATACGTGAGCCCGTCGTGGGAAGCTTCCGATTAGCTCGACAGATTTTCCCGAATTTAGAAATTATTAAGAAATAGCGAGAGCACATATTCGCGGTGATGTCGCATAGACGTCGGAAATAAATATTTTGAAATGTTTTTAGTTTTATCTACAATATGATTTTAGATATTTGTGTTTTATACGCGGATAATGGCAGTACAGTATCGTCATGGTCGAATGTGAAACAGCTAGTGCCGCGCTCATCCACTGGATTGTATGATCATCGACCGTATCATAGCATTGCAACACGTTGGCGTTATGTAATTAGTTCTTTTCTCTGTATAAAATAACATTTTTTTTTGACGTCGTCCGTACGGTATATCATTTCGAGCGTTATGCGTTCGTAGGTTCTACTTCTAAACAAGTTTTCCGGGTTTTGTTGGGCAACACGACAAAGCGAGACGATCACAATGTCCCTTACGCAATTTATTTCATAAGCGTATTTTTGTTGTACGTAGGGGAAAGTCAACAAGCCTTATAAAGTAATTCGGGTTATCGAGTCGCATTGTCCAATCTGAGTTGCATCTTTCAAGGCGGTGCAACAAGAAAATCAGGTGGTATTATAAAAATATGGGATGCCTCGTTAGTTGGTCTGCCTTTGTTTTCAGCAGCTGCAAGCGATCAGAAATAATAGCACGTATTTCGTGCATATTGAAATCACATGTTAAATGAAATAGAAAATAATTAAGTGGTGCATCTAAAAATGCATTCTGTAACAGATGATTACGATAGAGTCGCAGTTCTAATTTCCGACTTATCGACGTGGTTGTGGACTCCGGCGGATTAATTACGTCTGCCACGCGGGGAATAGAAATTTTACGAAAGCGCATTCGAAGATACCGATCGAAAATTGCCATAATCCTCTCTGCCAAATAGAACGGCGCTTGGACTATAATCTTCCACGTAGTACGCCCTCCCACATTAGACCTCGCGCAAACAAGAGTAACAAAACCCCTTTCGAATACAAAGGATCAAGGAAACCATGAATTAGATAAGTGTTCGCTAGTCGCATTGGATATTATTCAAAATTAAATAGCAAATTGAAAAGTAAAAACTTGCAATCCTCTCGCGACGCACGATACTTTAATGTGCGTGCAAGTGCATCATATATTTCTTCTCATTTATCAATATTCCCAGCCTCCCTTAGGCCACGATTTCACTTCGTTTCTAAAGAAACGGGAAGCCATAAATTTCTACCTTAATCTCGTCGGATTCCTCATGATCGAGTTGTAATAAAACGAGCACTTTTATGCGCCTCGTGGAGCTCTATAAATTAACGCGGCTAATTAGTCTTTACGAGCGATTTTCTATTGGGGGACCTTCGGCTAACGTATACGTATCATCCCCGACGGTTGACAACTCGCATCGCTCAGGTCTGCCTGATCTTCCCGCGGCCATTGATTCGCATTATCAACCTCGTCTCTTAGCGTTAACGAACTCATTCCGGACGGGCACGGCGTCGCGGCGCCCCAATTCCCTCGTGCTCTCTTTGCAGCCCGTTAAAATCCTGAGGGAGTAATTTTGTAATTATCTCGTAAGCCCCGGCCTCGTAACAGTAGCGAGCGACGCCGTCCGGGGAGTAATCCGGGTCTGGGTTTACCGTCATTAGGGTGAGCCCACGGAGATGAGGAACGTCTTTAATCTTAATTCACGGGCAGCTCTCTGACGTCCGGCAACGATTTGCGGAATGATGAAAACAGCTCATCGCGTTCGCCGCGGCACATTACCGTGCGTTACCGTGGCCGGCACGCACACCTGGAACGATACGTGTGTATCACGTCGATCGTGCGTCACATCGATTATACGAGTCATCATTCTCTCTCGCGTAGAAAATAAGATTACTCGTTCCTACGAGCGAGAAGCGTCGGGAGCGCTTTCCCCTCAGAGGATGACAGACGGAGAAGCCCGCGGGTAGAAAAAGAAGATAATGAGCCGACGTGAGATGTACCATCATTGAGAATCCGAATTGACAAATACGTTAATTAATTGATCGAGAGATCAGTGGCGACGTGCGTATCAGGCACGAGATGAATTCCGCGCGGATGGGGGAGAAACGTGCGGGATCATCCTGGTACGGTATCGTCATCAGGTGCACCCGAGAGAGCGAACATGTCTCGCACGCGTAGCCGCTTTATTTTCGCCCGGGCTTTCCTACTCTTTTTATACCGAGGATTTTTTCGGCTCGCCTCCTCGCGCGAGACTCTTGGTCGGCACGCGTGCTGCAAGCGAGCGCGCGCGTGCAGGTACGCCGGCCGAACGTTATATCGGGATACACGGAAGGCGATTGATATAAAATGAACGTATCGATTAGGCAATTAGGTCTGATTTGATTTAATACGATCCGCACGGGGGTCACGTTCTCGATCAACGTTGCAATTTCACCGAGGGGCTAATGAGCGCGATTTGGCCTAATTAAGAGATCGTTAACGGATAATCGCAGGTACCTTATAGAAAATTAAGTTACTCGTTTTGGTCGTTCGTTAACTTTCCTATTACTATATCGAGGTAAAACGGATATCTTGATTTTTCAGGAATATTCCAGTAGAATGTTAGCGTGGATAGTTATAGCGATTAAGTTCCCCGATCGCGTACTTGCCCGGATGCCAAAAATTAATGCCAGACTGCGAAAATCAAAGGTTACCTCCGCAGCCTCCGCTTGCCTTCGTTTATGTCAGACAGGTCTTAAAGAAAGAGACCCCTCCCTAATCTCGACAACGCTGACGTAGTCAGACGGGTGATCAAGTCGCCGTCGAAATTTTTGCCGGTCGTCGACACCGCTCTCTCGATTACTCTCACGCTCTCTCGAAATTAATCGGAATACAAAGTTAATCGCCGTATAAAATGTTAATTGAAAATGTCTCGTTGTATATTGCACGGTCGGTAGCGGTCTGTCCGTCTTTGGACATGACGCGGTATTACCTTTTAAGTAAAAGAATTCGGCATCGCTAAGTTACGATGTCATAAAGCGAAATTTTATTACAATACATGGGCGAGCATCGAGATAAGCGCGTGGAGTGGATAAATATTTCACCGTAACAAGAATCCCAAAAGTCATTATTTTAATTTTACAAGAATTAATAAGATTCTGCGACACTCTTAGAGGAAAAGTCTTAAATTAATTTGTTTTGCCTTTTACTTTGGTTATTAGTGGCAAGATAATTTTAGATATTAAGAATTCAATTCCATGCCATTAATGTAATCAAAACTTTCTCCGGTAATTTGCGCCACATGCAATTTGTATGTACAGCTAACATACGATATATATCCGGTATAAATAATTTTAATATAATGCAAACAACTGAGACTGCAACATGTTAACCAAAGTGAAGAGTTAAAAATGAATAAAGGACGTACACGGAAAGAACGGTTTTGCTAAAGTATCTAAAAATTTAGATGCTGTACATGTGTGTGAATACAGAATAAAAATAATTTTGTTAAAGTACTAATAATTAATATTTATAAGACATTTAAATTTTTTACTAGAGTTGAAATTTTTTACTACATTACTGCTTGAACATTTTTCACAATTAAAAAAATTTTTTAAATCCATATCTAGTTTTTTAGATACTTCAGCAAAATTATTCTATTTGTGAATGGGATTCAAACTGAAAATCTTTTTTTTTTTAAATCGGTCAAAAATTGACTCGAATGATGTGGTAGCCTTTCGATATGTTTTTGTCCCTGGAAATACTGTCGCTCCGAGAGAGACAACAGAGGACCCGTTTTACACTCGCAATCTCGACTCTTCAAATTGCACATTCGCCGGGAGACATTCAATCCGGCAATTATTCGGCACGCATAAGGCCCAAATCAATCGGGTCTGCCTTATAATCGAGTTCGCGCGCAATAATGCACTCTGTAACCCAGTTAAGCTTTGGTACGTCTATATGAGAGCCGATAGGTGTCGATGCACGTTTGCAGCCGACGTGTCGCGTGGCCGCCACGAAAACGACGCGTCAGATAACGGGAGGCTGCAGGATGAAAAGGAAAGGAGAGAAAGAGGGAGAGACAGAGAGAGAGAATACGGGACGGCGAAGATTGGAGGCCGGGAAGACGTTCAATTTCTGTCGCATCTGCCTAAATATATGATAGCCTATGATCAGCACTCCGTCGAGACATATTATATAGCGGACTAATGTCATCCAATTGCGGTACTCTCGACCGCGCATTAACGCGTACGAATTATCGAGGCGGACGACTTGTCGAGGAGAGTGCGGCCCGACTACCTGTTGTCTCAATATCGACGGCTGCATATTGCGCCAGAAGAAACGGAAGTTCCTTCTTTTTATCAAGATGCATGCGCGTGGATACACGCAGGACGTTTGCAAAGTTGTTGCGCAACTTTAGACTTTCGTAACTTCCGTTCTACATGCGTTTCTGAGAAATTGATATATTTCATATTTTATAATAATAATGAGAACTTTTGCGTTAGACCGCGGTCTCGTAATGCGTCACGCCGCACGTAACGCGTGCGTGCTTCACGGCTTTTAAGCTCGATATCTAAGCGTCTTAATTACCCGCTTGGAAATTCGTTCGCGGCTTATTAGTCCTTAAAGCGACATTATTTGAAACTTCGAGCGTCTCGTGATCGCCTACATTGTCAGAGGTGACGGGAACACCTGATATGAATATTATTCGCTATTACGACAATATAACAATCGTCGTGACTAGAGGCATATCGTCGAGGCGAGAAAGTCGAATTTGTGCTTACGCGGCGCGATAATCTGCCGCATAGAAACGATAATTGAGCTCGCACGCTCGCGCTAAATCGCGCTCTTTCTTCTTTAGCGCGTCACGATGCACCGATCGGAGAGTGGAAAATCGCCGGGAGGGGCTAAGAGCTACCATATTTTATTGTTGTGAACGTTTCAAGCATGATGAATATTACGCTTTTCGTCGCGCGCATCTGTCAACGCGATTTATCGAGACGATCTTTTTCTCCGATTCCCACAAAAGTGTCCCGCCAGCCTCTCGTTCGTGAGCCAATCGCTACGAACGATTGCGCTATTACCGGGTGCCGTGCACGTTGTGCGTTGACTCCGGGGCTGCCGGGGACACACTTTGCCGCGATGGCTAATAGGCATTCGTGATTTCGTGTGCTTAGATTCTCAAAGGCAGGTGAACACAACAGGCAACTGTCCCCTCGAAGGCAAAGATCGAAGCGCGCGCTCCTTCCTCCCCCTCCGCAATTTTTTTTATACCTCGCCCGATCTCCTTTCTTCTCTCTGCCCTCTTACTTTCTCTTCCTCTTTTTTGTCTCTCCTAGTCCCTGCGCGACGGACGCACGCAAAAAGGCAACGAAGCGAGAACAGGGGGAGACAGAGCGCGTTGTGTCCTGCAGGTAATAGGTGCATCGGACGCTTCTACCGACCAATCTAAGTGCAAGTAGGCGGCGCCCTGAAATTTCACATTGACTTTCTAAGAGGCTCCTCTTACCCGGTGGCTCTCGTAAATTGTGTTCGCTCACAGAGAAAGAGAGGAAGGGGGGGGAGAGGGAGGGTGGAAGCGAAAGAGACGTGGCAGACTGGTGGCTGATTGAGACCCCGTTGACGACGAGGGCGCACACGTGCCCCCGGTCGTCATTGCAATTTGTTGTGTGTAAATTTTGGGAGAACATTTATGATCTGGCGATTAGACGACGAGATATGTTTTATCGTCGTCGCGCTCTAGCAAATGTCTGCCTCGACAGAGGTCCAAGTCGAAAAAATATGCAAATTATTGCCTCGAGTTACTTAGAACTGCGATTTATTTAATAAAAAGAGGAACTCGACGATATATTGATGATATTAACTCTGATAATGGACAAAATAATGAACAAAATACAATGAACACCTAGGAAACACTTTATTTTTTAAAATGAAATTAATTTGCCGTTTGTTTTTAATACAGATTTTTAATAATTCTTAAATTAATTAACGTATGTCCTTCTCATAAAGCATTTTAGATTTATCTTTTGTCTATATTAAAAGAATAGAAAATACTCAATTGTACGCGTGTATGTGTATACGCCGCAAGAAATCGTTACGTCAATTGCGCGTTCGAGATCTCGTCATTCGGCGGCACAAATTGTCGCCACCGATCATTTTGTTTCGTTTGTACGTGATGAGGATACATGTGTGTGTGTGTGTGTGTGTGCCGCATCGATCGATCCGCGACAACAACGCGACTTCTTGCGCCTCGTTCTCCCCGTCGAGGAATGTGGATTTGTCTCCGGGAATATCATCGCCAAGTTGGACGTTTGCTGTACGCTCGTCGAGGGACTCTCTCGAATGTATGATGTACGAGGAGGCGGTTGTCGTGTCTCCCCGGGTCCAGGGCGCAGCCGCACGTATAGGTGTAGGTTTTCCGTAATCCCCCTTCGTTCTCGTGCCGCGGCTCCAAAGAAGAGCAGGAACGCACGCCGATTTCAAGAGTCATCATTATCTGTGACGTGCCGGGACTATGGTTTACGTCGAAAAATCGTTCTCCGTGCTCGAGCTTTCTTTGCGGCTTCGTCCACCACGAAACCGGCTGACCGCCCCGCCTATTAAAACCGACTAGAAACTCCCCGAAATTACATCTCGCGAGGAACGCACGTTGCGACGCGTGTCTACGTTTTTAGAGTCCCGGAAATGATTGAGCGATCGCTCTCCTCCGACCTGTCAAAAAAGAAGCGGCTGAGAAATACGGAAAAAATTGAGTGTGCATTCGCACGCGCTAAAGGTTTCCAGACGTGTGTGGGAAGATAGCAGCGATATGCTTCGTAATAACGTATCTTATTAGGTACATGTTAATATCGTGCCACGAAATGCGGGATCGCAGCGTCTGGAACGTTTTCACACAGTAAACCGAAGGAAAAATCTCTGCAACTCTGTTCGGGATGTAACACGAGATCATTAGCAATGCCGCTAATATTATTATCGTCGTCATTACAAGCGGCGAGTCGTAAGTGCATCGCGGCATGCGAGGTAGCGCGAGCGGGTTAGACGTCGTTGTTAGTTACATCACCGGTGTGTTACTCGCCGTGCGCGCGCGCAGGTAATAATAATTCACGGGATTACCCTCCGTTGCCGCGGCCCGTTCGAGCGCCCCCCGGGTACTCCGAATCCATTCCGCTCGTTGTTGCCGATATGTGGAGCTTTGTCCAGAAAAGCCGTGCGCGCGTGCAGGGGAGGGCGGACGGACATTCGTGCGAGCATTCCCGCGCGGAGCGGAGATTTGGCTTAGAGCGCCGCAATTTTGCGGCGCTTTGCGCTGCCCGGTGTCATTTGCAGTCGCACCTCCGGGGCCCGGGACAATTTGCTCCGCGGACCCCGAGCTAAATGGTCCCCGCACGAAGCACCATTACGCATTTCCAAAAAAATGCTACCGTTCGTTCGCCACCGCAATCGCGAAGGGTGGTCCTAATGACGTGGTCACACACGTGCCCGGCCCTGGCCGCTGCGGATTGTCCCGAGCAATCTCGAGCAATCGCCGCTATCCGAGAATCACACGAGAATACCCGTAGACGGTTATCGACTATTTTTCTTCCGAGCTATACACCCGTCCGTCGATTCCTGCCTGTCCCTGCGATTCGCTTGTTTCCGCAGAAATTTACAACGACGCTGGAATTCTTTCTTCGCCAACGAAAGGGAGAGGCATTTGGAGATAAAAACGAAAAAAAGCCTCGTTACTTTCACCGATCGGTACGAATGAGTCGCGCGATCAATTAAACTTTCAACTTGATACGAATTTGAATAGAAAAACGGTCATCGCACGGATAATTGCGGGATGAAATTAAGTAAAATGCAGGTAAAGTTTTTTTTTTAATGAAACGGGTTGGGAGAATCGTTTCAACAAATCTCGAAGATGTGATTTCGATGTCCCTGCAGCTTCGAGTAGACAGTCACTTTGCAATTCGTTACGATCGCGTTCGTGTGCTCGCCTGACCGAAATAACTCTATCGATACCAATACCGCGCCCGGGGGCACAGTAAAACAAATGAAAAGGTTTCGAACTCGCTTCGATCTTCTCACCTCATTCCTCTCCGGCTTTTACGCCGGCATGCCATTCGTAATGCATCTCGCTTCGAAGGCATCCTCTCGATCCGTATGCAATTTTGTTGCGGGACTCGTGTAACGCTCCGCAAATTATTCCCATGGCACGCATACGTAGCCGTGAAGCTCGCGAGAGATCTAGGAAACACAAAGGCCTCGGACGCTGAACGAGAGGTAGGGAATTGCAGAGGGCGAAGAGACGGAGGGAAAGAAGAAATGAGAAAATTTTCTTGCGTTCTCAAAACACCAGATAAATGTTTTGCGCCTATCTGAAATAGTCCTATCTGAATTTTTAATCGCACATCTCTTTCTCCTTTTTATCTTAAATGTCTGTGAAAATGATTTCACGTGCAAATCGCAAACGGTCGGGACCAGTCATCTTCTGCTTGAACCTAATGACACGAATTGCCACTGTTGCCAATGACGTTGACACACTTGCCCACGAGCTCACGAAGGAGAGAAACGCGGTCGGATCTTTCATTCCACGAGTCGGTCGCGCAGAAATGTTCCCCCTCCCTCCCCCACGTATCGAATCTGCATTCGTAGAAAGTCCGCGAGCGATCGCGGTGCGCACGAAGGTGGAGGAGGCGGGGAAGGAGTGGGAAACGAGGAAAAGCGACGGAATCATTAAAGCGGAATATCAATCCGGCACGCTGATAACTCGTTATTATACAATTCAATCGCGCTTGACGAGGAGGACCACCTTGGAGTTTTAACGACGTGAAATACGCCCGAGTTTCGGCGATTAAAACGCGCTCGAGGACACCGCATAATAAGCACGAACACGAAAAATGCGTACGGGTGAGAAACCAGAAATTGACAACCCACACACGATGTATGCGGGAATGATTCCATGATGATTCCGTAATTGCACGTCGTCAACCACCGCCGATCGCCTCCGCAGCAAACGGTAAATGTGAATTATCAGAGATTCCCAGTTCGCAGTTTTTGCGCAAAACGAATACATTCGTTTATATTTCGTGCTCGCCTCTTATTGAAACACGCGCGGCTGAATGATGGGAATTAAATCGTTGCGATTCCGGTCCTCCAAAAGCGCTGCCGATTACCTCGCAAATTATACGGTGAGGAGATTTATGATTTTAAAATAATTCGGCCGGGAGCGCAAACAGAATTAGTAAGGTGGAATTATCCTCTCCGACGCGGCATTACTTAATAGTGACATTAGCGCCTGTATTCCGATGTTTCAAAGATTTATGAGCGGGAGACCACCAAAGGTACCCTCTCTGACACACTTTCGTAACGAGTGGCGTAGAAAGTATAGCGCCGGCGTGTTTGCGAGATACGCGATACAATCGTATTTCGATTCGATACGTAGCAAGCGTAAACACTCTAAATACGTTTTCCCGCGGATCGATCTGACACGCGCCCGGGTCGCGATCCCCTCGCACGTGTGCGCCACCCTCCAGATACCCCTTGCATACCCCTCGATGGTTTCAACGGCGATGACTTGACACTCGATGGGCACTATCGCGCACGAACAATTCCTCGCGCCTGAAAGACTCAGTTTTTATTGAGTGCCAAAATCAACATGTGTGTCGTTTTAACATTGAAAATCTTCACTCAATTGAATTAGTAATTAGAAGATTTCCTCTCCAAAGAAGTTTATAGAAATCTCTCTGAAAGACTTGGACATTAGAGATCAGAGAGTTGCTGAATGCGTACCAATCGATTATCATTATAATAAATAATGTTAATGTAAAACTTAAAAATAATGATATAAAATAAAATAAATAATTAAGATGAATAAAGATACAACGATTATAAAAATTAATTCAAGCAGTTTTATTGTTATTTATTAATTATTAAATATTGATCTTTTTTGATAAATTACCAATAAAATGAGTATTATTATAGTTAATGCAACAATTTCTTGTATTTTTAATTTGATACGTTTAAAGATATCTTCTGCAACATGTTAAAACGTTAAGCTATTTCCAACGTTTATTTATGTACACATTAATGAGAAACATAATAAAAAGTTACTTAAGTGGTATTCGCATTCGACAACTCTCCCATAATTTCGTCAGTTGAGCGAGGCGATGTAATTAGGTTTCTCGCTCGCGCAAAGGCGTCGTCGATTGGCGGTCGTCGAGATGTATTTCGCGCGTTGCATCCGAATCGAATAAGCCGCAGTACGTTAACTGCGTTTCCGTGCAACTGTGTCTAGCTGTTAAGGGTAAGCCCCTGAGGTGTATCGTATATATCACGTGGCACGTGGATCCCCGGCTTAGCGGGGGCTTACCGGAGGATTACCAGCGCATTCTGCTACTACCAGATAACACTGTGTAAGTTGTCACGAGCGTTCACACCCATTTTCAAAACGCGACCGACCCCTCGCCGCGTTTCGACCGCCTGATTGAAATAATTGAACACCCCGTAGGCTCCTTCCTCCCCCGCGGCTCGATGCACGTGCTCTTTCGCCCTAGCGATCCGAAAGATCCGAGAGAGATAGGCGCCGGTCTGTAATTGGATGATTTTCTTTCATGAGGAACGGTTCTGGGCCTGAGAGTAACCGATAAAACCGTGGATAAAGGCGCCGACACTTTCGTGATTTTCTCTCCCTTGCGTTCCTCTCCGCCGAGGTTCCCTCTCCCCCCCCCCCCGACTTACGCAACGGCAAATTAAATTATCCGCTGCTCTTAATTTTTTTAATTAGGTTGCGCAATCGAAGTTCGGTAGTGAGAGCTTCGCGCGGATTCCCGACGCGGACACTTTTGGCATCTCCCGCCGCGGCGAAACGGATTACGTGGTTTAATTTGCAAAGCGCACGCAATTACGAGAGTTCTCGAGAAAGTGTTACAGCATTCGCGGCTCATTTTCCTGATTTTGAACGAGTTAATTGATCGAGGAGGGGCGCGCGCATGCGGGTATAGAAACTAAATAAACCCTCACTTCCTTTATCGCGTATCTGCAGCTGCGAGAAAAAGCGAAGTCAATTAGACGGGGATTAGCTCCGAATTGCATGCGGTCGATTGGCAGAACTAAACGCGGGACTTTGCAACATTTTAGTAGAATCGTCACTGTAAAACAGTCCGCGTCTCCAGATACCGAAAGAGAGAGAGAGAGAGAGAGAGAGAGAGACAGAAATTCTGAGCTATCTTCTCGGGTATCTGTCTATATCCCCGCGTCTTAATTGGACGATTTTTGCAAACGGGGATTTCTGATACAAAGTTACGGTTGAATAAAACGCGCCACATTCTCGCAGTCACGTCGAACAATTAAGATAATTAACCCTGTAACTCTTCCCGATAATGATCCGGAATTAAGACGAGATTTAAGATTACGGTTCTCCGGACGAGTTTCTTTAATGAATACGCGCGGCGCTAAAGGGTTAAATTTAGGAAAGAGCGACTTTTTCGAGCAACCGCCGCGCGCTGCTTCAACGCGATAAAGCGATAACGCGCCGCCCTCCGTTAAAACGCGCGGGATGCTGCACTGTATATCTGCAGCCGTGTCATCCCCGGCGCGGATTGAAAATCGCTTAATTTCCATCGATTGCTCGCATTAGCCTTCAATGCTCTACGGTAATCGGAGCAATCTCTCGGTTCGGAATCTCTCGAGTTTAACGCGCAAAACTTATTTGCATGGCCTCATTCGAGATATCCGAGTGTGAAAACCGCTTACGTTACTCCCACCCGAAGTGAGAAGGAGGATGGTGATTCAGCGCGTCCGTGATCCGCGAGGGCGACCGCTTCTTAAAACGTGTCTTAACTAACCGATAAAGGCGGCCGGTATCTTCCTCTCGCGCCATAATTGGACGATTTCCGCGAGTCGATACAAAATTGCAGGTTGGCGAACCTCGCCCTCCCCCCTCCCCGTGTAACCCTGATGCGCGGCCGCTGGCCGGCTACTCTCGCCGGTGCAATTAATTTAATTAACGCGCGCGCACGAGCGCATTGGATAGCTGCATGACGCG
This sequence comes from Monomorium pharaonis, assembly GCF_013373865.1. NCBI lineage: Eukaryota > Metazoa > Arthropoda > Insecta > Hymenoptera > Formicidae > Monomorium > Monomorium pharaonis. The sequence goes on from NC_050476.1 coordinate 1,601,695, forward strand.
TCGCAATTGAACTTTTCATTTTGTATTAATTCTAATTGTAATTCTGCTGCAAATTCTCGGCGATAACGGAGAAATGATGATCCCGAACATTTCGTTTGGCGAAGACGACAGTCTTTATTTGAGACAAATTCAAAAAAATCTTCCACGGTACGCTTGACTCCGCGGATGCGAGGGGGTCGTATCGTTTCATTTTTGCGGGAGAGTGCGTGCAGGCGCGAGTAGAACGTCTTAACTATCCAATCAGGCCCGGCGGTATTTCTTCCCGTGCCATAATTGGATGATTCTCGCGACGTGTGTATACGTGTGTGTCCCGGTACAATCGCTCTTTCGGCCACAAAACTGCAGTGGCGACGGTACGAGCAAAACGCGACCGCTTTATGCACCCGCCTCGGAATTGGCCGTGCCTCGTTGTTGCACCACGGCGTGTCCGTCCCGCCGATCGTTTCTTTCTTTCTGCAGAAATGTCCGCAAGCACGGCGGCGAGCGAGCTCAAACAATTTTAATTTCTCGCGACCGCAGCAGCAGGAAGAGATCAGCGTGGACCGACGAAGAGAAAGGAAGAAAACGAAAAGGTCCGCGAATAATTTGGTGCAATTGCCCGTGCAAAATTTTGAAAAAGAAATATTAATAATAATAAAATTGTTTATATGAATATCTTATAGAAATTTGTTTGCAAGAAAATATTTTATTGTAATTGTTACTTGACTTGGATGGAAGATGCTTAAGAATTTGTGCAAGTCAAATTCCTTATTGGCAAAAGGCGCTGAAGAAATATATATTCCATATTAAAATTAATTATTTAATATACAATAAACGATAAAGTGATAGAATTGATGTATTGTGACTTTACAGAGTACAAGAAAGAATTGCGTGATGTTTTGCGCGTCAATCTTAAACACGTCGTTGCCGACAAAAAAAGGACAGGATTGATTCTCCTTTTGCAAAATTGCATGGCCAGTTATTTCTTTAATTGCACAGTTGTCATTTTTAATTGATATCACGGAGGCTCATAGTCGTGATTTTTAATCTATGAAAAATATTGATCATGCGAAATTATCCTGTCCACTTGGCCGATCGCTCATCTCAGTTTTGAAAATTTACCAGTGCAATCTGGTAACTTTATAGTCACTTAGTTAGTTTATTTATGAGATGACAGACCGCCGACCCAAATTTAAAGTTGATCTTGATTATCTATCCTCTTACATCGGCAGAGATCCGACAAGAAAAATGTAAAATCGCCGAAGTGATTATTATCGAATGCGCGTTTGAGAGATACCGATCATATCGTGTCTGTTGATCATGTTCCGATAGTTTACACGTAACTTATTTGGCAAATTAAGATTTTTTGAGAGCAGATAACGAGGCAATGGTCCAAATTTTAAATAATGCCAGATATTTTTGTATATCTGCTTTGAATATATCTAGATGGCGAATGCGACAACCATGCCTTGGTCTTTATTAATCTTTCTCTTCGTATCAAGATTTTATATCGAAGAACTTTTGTCTTTTTTTTATGGTTAATATTTAATTTATGATTACAATTATATTATGTTTATTATCTCAAAGGGACTGGTTGTCGGATTAAAGATACAAATGTTTACGCAGTACAATTTATTTGTCGCGGCACGCAAATTAGTCTACAAAAATTAGCTCTTCTGATAATTAACTTTGATATAAATAAATTTGATCTCGTTATGAGCGGACACGCGATGCACTTTGGCGTAAACCTGTTAACCGAGATTTTCCGAGACACGCATGCCTCGCTACCAGCGACAAGCTGTTTCTCCCGTCGTACTTACTTGACGTCCCTCGCGAGCACCTGTACGTGCCCAATCAAACACGAATTCGCCGAGGGAGATGCACACCGCGTACATCTCCCTTAACACGAGCCGAAAAGCGAGGAGGAGGCGGCGGTGGTACCGGACGGAATGAGGTAGAGAGAAAGAAGCGGAAAAGGGCGAGAGAAAGAGAGAAAGGTACGCGCGTGTGTAAGGGAGCAGCTCGGGGCGACTAACGAGAGAGTAAGGAGAGGCAACCGCGACCGCTCGGCCGCTCGTTCAGGCCCCAGAGGCAGCAGACACCGGCAAATTGGGCCGACATATTTTAGGCCCCGATCCATTTGCAGTTTCGACGTAAAACCAGTCGTTGGAATCCGGCCGCGGACGCGAAATTCTTACGAAACGCCTAAGGAACGATTCCCCTTGCCTTCGCCCTCCTCCCCGTCCCTCGCGATTGCTGCCCGGAAATTGTCTCCCGACTGTTGCGGGCGTTCTCGAGATTACCTCGTGTCAATTGGCTCGATGGGGGTATTCTCGGCGAACAATAGCGTGAATGAAAATGGAGGACCATGCGAGGCGAGGGCAGAAGGAATTCGACGCGCACAACTTGCCTGGGAGCTCTTACGATCTTCGTTTATTGTGTTTATTACCTGTGAGTCGAACGTAATGAAAATCATCCAGAAACGAGAATCATTAATTCTGAATTTAGAAACGCACATTTATCAAATGTTAAGTATTTTTAAAATAATAAAAATTATAAGCCTTACTCGTTTCTAAACAGCATCTAAAATCACAAGTATGAAATTTATTTGCTATTAAAAAAATGATAAATTAAGTGTTATTTTAATTGAGGGAGCACAGGTTAACACTTTTCGTTTTAATTTATAATATTTTAAATGTGTCAGATATATGTCGCATTGACAATTCCCTGACACATCGCCCATCAATCATCGTTCATCTGGCAAATATTCTCGCTTCAGTTTGTCAAAAGATACGAATTTCTCCCGAACTTCACGGTGCATTCGTGTGAAACTTTACTAAACTGTGTTTAAATGTTCACTTTATAAATACAAAAAAATTTAATTTGTTGCCTTGTACACAAAAAACATACTGATTGAAGAGAGAATATGTCTGTGCACATTTAGAAATCTTTCGGAAACAAAACGATAAAAATAACAAAAATATTTTCTCTACGTTCTTCCGCTAATATCCCTACTTCTTACATATTACGTATGTGTCGTAGACTTGTCTTACGTTTGACGGAACCGTAGAAGAGAGAGAATCTCTCCAAAGGAAAACGATGCGCCACGGTTTGTGACGTTTTACGTAATCTCGATCGTCGCCGAGGATCGTCCGGTACCGCCTGTATAAACAGCTTAATGACGTAATTGGCGTAATTATCAATCGCGGGTAGTTTTGCGGTCGTCGCGGGAAAGTAACGCGCGCGCATAATGACATCGTACACGCACGGTCGCTCGTGAACGCACGCACGCACGCATACGCGCATACCGGAGAACCGCACACGGGGATATCCTCGGATAGAGGGACGGGAACCCCCGCGGCGCGCGCCATAGGCCGGACCCGTGGAGTGTGACATTGGCGCATCTGGCAGCGTCCATGAAACATTATTACTTACACGTCACCGTGATAATGTATTAACCATAAAGGTGATCTGTGTTTACGACATCGCGGACGTCGTCGTCCGCGGTCGATGTAACCTTTTACCACGGAGGGTCGGGTTCTCGTGGCTCTCTCTCTCTCTCTCTCTCGCATTTGGAGAGAGAGAAAGAGATTTTTACTGGAAGAGGCTTTCCTCACGATGTCTGACTTAGAACGCCCGACCGATAATTTTCCTCTTCGTCTCGACGTTACCCGATTAAATCCACGCACAAGTTTGTGAAACTTGTCGTGGGAGATCATCGACTATCATTTTACTGAAATGTTTATGATGGATATAAGTCGGAGTCTATCTCTCCGTCTTTTTCCTGAGCGAGGAAATAACAGGAGCACGTCGTACGGTCTCTTTCGGAGATGCACCGGTGCGTCTGAGGCGTTGGCGCAGCTCGCTCGAAAGTAAATTATGCTTTATTGGCTAGTAAATTGATTCGCAACTCTGTTGGCGGTGATTCCATCGCGAGCCGCTTGGAGAGAGAACGTTCATTCTCAACTTGTGTGCCTCGGATCTTCATCCTTAAGCCAAACGTTTTATATTCGCGCAGGTCAAACGGTTTAATTGCGGCGATTACGCGTTCTTGTTACTACTGCCTATAGAATTTAGCGCTAGAATTTAACACAAAGGCTTCGAAGATTATCGTCTCGTGTAATGCATTTCACTCGATAAGCGACTGCGCTGTTTAAAAAAATCGACGCTGTTATCCTAAATGATTACGCTGCTTAATGCATCTGAAGCTAGCAAAGGCAGGAGCCAAACGCCGAGCGGCCGACTGAACGTCACATAGGCGTTTCTAGGGGACACCATTCAATCAAACGTTAAATATTCCGTGGTTATGAGATTTTTAACGAACTTTGAAAAATTTGCATAGAGTTTAGTTATTATAATACATAATCGATCATTTGCAACAGGACTTTAATTTACCAATTGTCATAAATTTTTTAAACTAATTTTTATCGTTTTTTGCGCCTCACGCCTAAACGCAAAATACGATTTCCATCAAATTTGGCTGGAAATATCTTTTCATAACGTACAATCGACTGATCGATTATTTGTGGGAGGACGTGCATCTTCTTAATTGTTATAAACATTTTTTTAATTAGCCTTTATTGTTTGTTGCGCCTCACGCCTAAACGCAATGTACGATTTCCTCCAAATTTGGCTGGAAATATCTTGTTGTAACACACAATCGACAGATCAATCATTCGCGGGAGGACGTGCATTTTCCTAATTGTTATAAACATTAAAAAAATTAATTTTTATCGTTTTTTGCGCCTCACGCCTAAACGCAAACTATGATTTCCATCAAATTTGGCTGGAAATATTTTGTCGTAACACACAATCGACTGATCATACTTTGCGTTTAAGCGGAAAACGATAAAAATTAATTTAAAAAATTTATAACAATTGGTAAATTACAAGTCTTGTCGCAAATGAACGATTATGTATTATAATGACTAAACCCTATGCAAATTTTTCAAAGTTCGTTAAAAGTCTCATAATCAGGAAATTTTTAACGTTTGATTGAATGATGTCCCCTGGAAACGCCTATATGACATTCGGTCCTAGCTGCTTGGCATTTGGCTGCTGCCTTTGGCTGCTAACTTCAGCTACATCGCTGCTCATCGTCGCGTAATCTCCAACGTCGATCTAAATAATCACACGACACTTTAATAAAATACCAAGTACAATCAATTATCATTATCGAGTATCAACGCCCTGTTTAACGTACGTTCCCTAATAAGTCATCATCCGCAGGCGGATTACCGGTCGCAGTCGATTACACGATCGTCGACGCGAACCGCCCGGGGCGATTAATGGCTCCGCGGCGAGAGAGATCGTAACGGGCGTCGTCGTCGTCGTGGTTGATCCGCAATCGCAATCCGCAGGATTTATGCCCGCCGCGTGTGCCGTTACCTTTTTGTGCTTCACCTGCTTCGCGCCCGTCGTTTATCGTCCGGGTTGTGCCCCGGTCGTGAGCGCGCCGCCGGGACAGATTGTCCCCGGCTGGATATACCGCACGTGCGATACCGCGAGATATGATTCACACACACGAAAAAAGGGCCGACCTGCACCAAAATCGGAATCTGTCCGCGAGGATCCCTTAAGTGGGTCTCGAGTCTCGCGCGCGCGCGCCCGGAAAAAGACAGGTAGAATTCGATGTTATCCGACAACGACGACGACAAACGACGGCGACGACCGACGGGCCCGATCCGTTCCGATCGGGGCGGCAAAAAGCGAGAATCCGACTGCATGGCATACCTACTGAGACGTACTTAAACGGGGGTAGCTGCGCGAGAGTAATTTAGCGGCCGGACGGAGTGGCAGGACGGGGACGAGGAAGGCACGAGGCGAGGGAACGAGATGACTCGATACTCGGAAAATTACTTGTGCCGTTTATTACGCGTTTCCGTGTAATGGCTCAATTATCCTGCGTTTTTGTCCTGTGCGCGGATCGCGATCGTCATCGTGCCGCGATTATTCGCGCTCCTTCTTGCGTTTTCGGAACGAGCAGGCCGAGCGGGGAATCGTATAAGGGATCGAGCGTAATCCTTCGAAACGTGTGAATCTTTTTATTCGTACATATCGTCACCGAGAAGCTATAAAGATCGATTTTTTGTCGCTGACAGCCGAGATTCGGCCGCATCCTCGGTCTCCTCGGTGGTGGTAAATTCACCTGCTAGGACGTTTGCCCGCGCAAACGTCTTGCTATCGATGAAACGAAGACAGTAAATGACAAAAAAGTCGATAATCTAGATATATCGAGCCATCAGAATTCATCGAGTTTACTCTACTACCCCGCGCTGGGTGGGCTTGCAACTACGCGTTCTACGTCCTACATCACTTCTAGATAAGTGAATAATATCTTTCATTTTTTTTTATTTCTCTTGACTTTTTATCAAAACACTCTCGCTCGGTTTGATCGCCTATTAGTTGAAAAATGTAAATGACGGTCTTTAGAAAGTAGCTCGCCGACGTGATAAGGAGGCGGCACCAGGTGCAAAACGCACGTCACGAAATTAAAGAGACAACGACGCATCTTCTCCACTTGATCTCTTTTCCGTCCTTCTTTTTTATGCGGCATAAGCGTGCGTATCCTTAAGCGGGCTCACCTTGAAACGTTTAAAAAGGCCGCGTCGATTTTACGATCCAGTTGTGATCGGTACATTTGTTATCGTCGGTCTCATCTGCGCGCATAATTTAGGGTCTCGATCACATCTCGATATTCCTTCTCTCTCTCTCTCTCTCTTTCTCTTTGTACTTCCTACGTATTGTAAACTTTCTTCGGAGAACACTTTTCTCAAGAGCATAACTTATGTTTCTGCATTCTCCAGTGAGAAGCGTGTGTGTCTTTCTCACGTCGCATAATTTCTCATGACATCGCATGATTTATTTCAAGTTAAAAAAGACATAGATCACGTAAAAGTTGCAAGTCTTGAGAAAAATCGTCAATATCGATAATAATATTATTTTATTTGATTTTATAATAGCTAAACAAAACGGTTTTAGAATGCTACAAATATGTACAATAAATTATATATATAAATTTTTACTTCTTTAATTATTAATTGCAATGTTTAATTTCCGAAAAATAAGAGGGGAAAGTTGTCGCTTTTTAAAAGATCAACGTTACGTATTGACGACTTTTCTCTACTTCTATGACCTTTAAATCTTTTTTCTTGAGACTTTAACTATTGTCGGACTATCTTGAATTGAATTAGGTAATTTCTCGACGTTAATGCGCAGCGACGCGAGTCTCAGGCAATCTCTTGTTAATTGTTCGATTCGTGACGATCAACGTCGCGTAAGTTTTGCGCAGTAAACGTTCCTGAAAATCGACGCGCACGGAGGCCGCTCGGTTACATTCCAATTAAAGTCTCTGGTTATCATACATTCAATTAGCATAACTCATATGAAGGCCATAACGAAGCGGGACCGGCACAAAAACCTTCTTAGTCAAAGAGCCGAGACATAAAATCCGAGAGAGAAGGAAAAACGGAGGAAGGGAGAGAGCAAAGCGGCGACCGAGAGCGATCAACGCACGACGCGTGCGCGCGCAAACGCGAATGTAAAGGCGTTAAGACCGCGGATAAGAAGAGGGAAGAAGGTGAAGAAATAAATGAGAAGACAAGGAGAGAAAAAAAGACATGAGATGGGAGAAATGATGTGCGTGGCACCGTTTGTCGTGGCGAGGCTCGCGGTCGTTACAAATGTCCAGCGACAACGACGAGGACTTAGCGACCCACGATCGTCGCACGCCGATTCGAGACGACCGGATTGATGTCTTCTTTCCAGTCGCGCGTTGAGTCGACGTAGCGTCGTTCATGCACGCCGACAGAACACGTCACGTCCGAGCTCCTTGGAACAATATAGAACAGAAAATGATTAAAAATATTCCATATCTATATCTATTTTAATTTCTTGATTGTGTAATTACACAAAGGTTCTTAGAAATTTGTCTTTATTTTAGAATTTTCAAAGTGATATCTTGTTAACTCTTCTACAGGCTCAGGCTTTGTTCTCTCATAGATTTTTTTTTTAAATTTGAAACAACTCTTGGACTTCAAAGAATTTTACTATAATTTTACTACAGCCACAGGAAAGATTTCTGGATCTAATGCTATTACTCTTCGTGTAATCTATTATAAAATAGGATCGATATAGCGCCAATCATATTTATTATCAAAGAAGGAATAGTTTATTCTTAAATGGAAAATTCTTAAATCTAGAATAAAATGACTTTTGATTTTATTAATTTTCTTAGAATGATTTAATAAATTCGTGACAATCTTATGATATTCCAGATTTAAGAATAGACCAATCTGAAGATAGAAATTTTTAATTTAATTTTAATCTTGTTTTATTGTTATACTACATGACGTTGTAACAAGATTGAATATGTCAAGAATATTTTTTGTCTTGGTACCAGAAATCTTTTCTGAAAGGGTAAAAGTATAGTAAAATTATTATAGAATATTCTCGTTACTTAAGTGAAAGAGAATAACGAGGATCTTGTCATGTCCTAAGCTTAAATCACCGTTTATAAAATGCGACTGCAAAAAGTCTTGAAGCTACTTTTCGATGATTAACGCGGAAAGTTAGTTGCGCATTAGCGTCGTCGACGAGTGACGCCTACGACAGTAAATTCGGTTCCGTCATGCGATCAACGAGAGAAAAAAGGGAAGATGCACAAAAACAAGGAGACGCGCGTTTACCTATATTACACCCCGTGATCACCTGTCTCAATAAATATACAGCTTACAACGTCTCGAGCCGTGGAGCACGCGCGAGAAGATCGAACGATCCCCGGCGACGACGCGACGTTGCGACTCGCCGAGAAGGAGATCGGATTAATCGATCGGGAGCGCACCGGTGGCGATCGCGCTCTCGGACGAGCTCGAGTCGTTAATTAGTCCCCCCCCCGAACAATCCGTCTAACGGATCTCCGCTTGTCTTCTCTTTCCTTACCGCGCCAGCTGCCGCGCTTCGCCGCCTCTCGATGCGTCCTCCCGCCCGATCCTGAATCGGCAATCCATCCCGCGCGTCATATTTTTTTTCTCCTCTCCTCTCGCCCGGATGTGCTAACTGCTTCTTTCTAAATAATAAATTAGCCGCGTTCGCCGACGGCCGTAAACTCGTCTTTATCCTCGCGACTGTTTGCCTTGCGGTGAACCACGACGGCGTTTCGCCGTTCCGCAGCCCGGTTTTGCGCCTGGTTATTTTCGAGGAAGAGCGAGACTCCCTGTTCGAAAGGATCTTCTCGAGTCCTTGTCGGGGTTCGCTCCTAGAGACCTGCGAGCGCTGTCAGCGACGATCGAAAAGGGGGAAAGGGAAGGAGGGCGGAGCCGCTCTCCGCGAGTCTGTTGAAAGAGAGAACGGAGGAATCTCTCTCTCCGGGGCTGCGCGGTGATTTCTACACGACACTTACGACTCGGACGAGCGGTATTGCCCGCGCCAGGCCCTATGCATGAGTAATGCAATAATCGAGCGAGTGAGTCGTCTCGTCCCGGCCGGTCCCATCCCATCCCGTTCCGTCTCGTCTCGTCTCGTCTCACCACGGTTCGCAGGGTTCGCCTATAAAACGCGAATGCGAGCCAGCCCCGTAATTACTGTGGAAGTGACTGGTTACTGGTTAACGCTCCGGTCGTCCGGGGGTTTACCGCGGTCCATGGTTCATCGGCTGCTCGATTGGCTGCCACGTAACGGAGCGACGAGCGCGCGCAAGCCGTGCCAGTGTAAATCGAGAGGCCATTACGCTCCGTGGCAAAAATGTAATGAGGTATTACACCGCCACGGCGGCTCCTTTTAACGAGGTCGAGGGAGACCGAAAGGGAATCGTCATCGTCGTCGGCTTATCCCCTGTCGCCGAAGCCAATCCGGCGAATTTAATGCGCCTGTGCGCCAATTGTGTACGACCATTGTCTTCCCTCATCTGTGACGTGTGTGTGAGCCGACGGTGCTCGCAGCATGAGGATCCGAAGGACGAGTCGCTTGGTCGTTTGTCCGCTCGCGAGGAGCCGTTATCGAAGTCGTTTCGCCTCTCACGCGATTACAGGCGTTACGCCCGAGAAGAAACGGTTTACGGAAATTTTCGTTCCTTTATGATTCCCGGGAGTACAGGGTATCGGATATTACCTCGCTTCCTTGAATGACAGTTTCAATCGCTTAAGATTATGCCCGCAAAAAGAACCGTTAGGACCATAAACGTCACGCATACTGGCCGTTCCAATACTCGTATTTCCGCCCGGCTTGACGAAAAATATCCTCAGCGGATCGCGACATCTTCTACCTCACTGGCGGAATAGATGTATGCGGGAAGAAACTTTTAGAGAGCACTAAACGTCACAAAACTACTAAACTCTTTCCCAGTATCTTTATAATAATTTGTAACACGACTCAACACAAGTTTTTTATAATGAAGATTTACTTGCAATTATAATAATTAAACGATGCATTTGTTTATTAATTTGATTGTCCGAAGCGTTTAATTCGCGGAAAACCTCTTTTTTCAAATTGCCATTAATTTGAAATAACTGTCGATATTTCTGTGAAGAAAAAAAAATCAATTTTACATTGACCAAAAATTAAAGACGCTCGATGCATTTTGTGAGGTTGAATATTAAATTAAATTGCTGCATTTGGGAATGAAATCTGGGACAACGTTGTACCAGACGGTAATTCCGCCGATTATGGTGGCACTGTTTGTTTTCCCGTTGAAGTGTGTCATTATAGTGATTTAGGACGAGCTTTCGTGTAGACGTGTACCGACTCATGTACTCGTATGCGAGCACGATAATGTAGCCACGACATGCGAAACCAACGGAGAAATCGGAACGGATCGCGACGGACGGGTAAGTGATTTCGGCAATTAAGAAATTAACCGATAATCGAGTGTCAATATCTGCGCCAGAACACGTACGTCTGGTATAAATATACGTCGTAATGAAGCGTACTCGCTCGAGCGCTGCGTGCGTCCAGTTTTGAACGTTTGTAATTGATTGCTCGGTAATTGCCGGGCTTCTTTCGTTTTTCGGGGGCAACAGGTGCAGCGACAAGGCTTAAAAATGTGTTAAGAATAAGCCGCCGCTTCACCACGCCATAAGTTATGATTACGGGAATTGTATACGTCTTCCTATAAAAAATTCTATAGTTTCGCTGAAGTATCTAAAAATTTTGCAAAATAAATTTAAAAATAATTTTGTATTGTTAGGTCATCAAAATAATTATGCTAGAGCATGATGATAATACTGAAATAGAAAATTTTTTGATACTTCTAACTTGACCGTTTTACATTATTATTTAAGGATCCAACAATATTAATTTTAGACCGGTATTTAGCTAAACTTTTAGATACAAAAAATCTCTTTATATATTTTTTTAAATAATATTTTTATAATTTTATCTAGACATGTGTACACACAAGAGAATGTTTAAGACTTGCTCGCCTCTGCAAATTTATTAAATCTTCACGATTCCATTTATCTGGAAACGACTTTGCAATAATTTTGATTTGTTAAGGCTGCAGCAGTAACGATTAAATAATACGGGTGCCGATCTTATAATTGGTTGCGATTTAATTGCGGCGTACTTTACACGCGTCCCGTCGGCGAATGTTGTGTACTTTTAATTCCCGGATCGACTCACGATTATTTAAGGTGCGCACAGGTGCTTCCACGTTTCGCAACGCGAAATTACCCTGCGGGCTTGCTTACAAGTGAAATCCCATAAATGCAATCTGGCGCAAAAGCTAAGTAATGAAATTACGATACAGGAGCGTTGCGGAATCCAATTAAGTATCGGGTAATGATAGGGATTCGATATGTGTCCACGATGTATTCATGTCTGAAATTATACCTGGTGTAATCTTGGCGAACGAACAAGGTGGCGCGTTGTAAAGATGCGTCAAAAAAGTATACGCTGTACTTTAAATTTCACGGGAAAACAACAACGATAACGTGATTTTTATATACCTACGATTTTATTCCTTCGCGAATATCTCGTGAGGGTGGATTTCGTATCTTTTCTTGATCTTGTAACGCTATATATAAATTAATCGTCCTTCTCGAGAAATGTGAGCCGATCTCCTGGCACCTTTAATGGTATCAAAAAGCCGATCCGGCGAAGCCTGTTTACAAGAAGACGATCGGTTCGTCTTTGCGATACAGTATGGAAGAAACATATGTGGAAAAAGGGGACGCGAGAAGAAATGGCACGAAGGTGACGGCCAAATAGCTGAAACTACTGTAATCAATCTCAATGTATTACATATCGTTAAAAACGATTAATATTTTAGATTGGCAAATATTATTTGAATTTACTTATACATGATGTATTATAATTTAATAAGATCAATTGTTTATATGTGTATTAAATACGCATATATTTGTGGCATTTAAATTTATTATATTTATAATTGAACACGGAATTTTGAGTTAATTAAAATAGCAGGTGAATAGAGTATCGCGTTTTAAAAAAATCAAACATTTATTCTGAGAGCATTATTTACACTCAGAATAATGTACGCATTATTTAATTTAAAATTATATTATAAAATATGTACACCCAAAAAAATTTTTTGCTGATATAGACAGATTTCTTGATGTCACAATCAAAATTTCGCTAATTTTTGTATCTGCTAAAATTTTGGCTGTCACGTATGGAATTTGTAAATTATGCTTCTGTCAGTTAAATTAATTAAGTGCAATACATATACATATCACAGTACCTCAGTTAATTTTTACACACACATATAATTTTTGTTGAAGTTGCAAGATCATTTTTTTAAGTGTATACTACGTATAGATATTTTAGATTTGATGGGTAGCGTACGGGGGAATTAAAACACTACTACGCGGATGAAATTTTTTGCGTACCGCTGGGCGTGCCGCCGCGAATCAAGCTGTACCAGCGAAATGAACGTATCCCCCGACTATCCTCCGACAAAGCGCGAGGAATGAAATCGATCTGTACCATTCTATTCAAGCTTGTTTTTATAAACTGGAAGAATTTCCCACCGCGGCAACTTTCTATATTTTTACCGCCTCTCTTTTCTAAGATGAGCAATTTAGCTTCTACGAAAGCGAGGCATTTTTTTCCACGAGCGAGACATAAAGTTTATTTATTCTCATGCCGACAGTTAAAAATCGACGGAGCGGCAATTTACGCGCGTTTAACACCCGATTAAGCTCGCACGTGTGTACTTAGCCTCATCGCTGCCGCGATCTCTTCGCGCGAGGAGTGAAATATCGCGGCGCGTGTGCGCGCGCGATGAATTCAAAAGTTGTTATTAAGATTATGAAGACGTTGAGATTCCGATGATAATGTCTAGACGTCGCGGCGACCGCGTATATCTCCTCGGCGCGGGCTTGCACAAATTGGAGCACGCCATGCGGACGGAGTTTTTGGGGCAAGGTTTTGGGCGTGCCGTCGCAAATCAGACGATCGGCCAAGCGCGAGCATCGTCTTACTTATATTCCCTTACTTGTCTCTATCGGCCGAGGCCGATATCTCCGTCCGAATCTGCCAGACAGAAATCGAGCAAAAAGAACTTCACGTCCCACCTTAAATTATCGGCATTTAATAAACGCTCAATGAAGAAGGAGAATTTTCGGCGACGAGCGCGTACTCGATGCACGCGCAAACAAAGTTAATGCAAATTTCATGGTCTATTCAAACGCCCGCCGGTACTGCTCCCTTTTTATCGACGCTATCACCGATCGACTTTCGGCGGTGGCGAATTTTAGCGCGGCGCATCTTTTTTCGCGCCGGAGAATAATACCTGGTTGGAGTTTCAAATAACGAACGGGGCGTGCGCGAACGTATCAAATCGTATCAAAGAGGGCGAGCTGTCTCGCCCTGCCTTCACCGCCGGTTTCGATTAATACTTGGTGGCGCGGCCCGCGTAGAAATTCATTAAGAACCTTACCACGATCGGCGGGCACAGGGAAGCGAGCACGCGCGCGACCGGTGTTTCAAAAAATGTGGCAGACGCGGAGAGAGCGCTAGGATGAGAGGAGAGAAAAAAGGAGCGCGCGCCTAAAAGGAAGGCGGCGAAGATAAGAAATACGAGGGCCCCGCGAACGTTTAGCATCTGCCTATATAATAATGAAGCACGAGGCCACGAAACAAAACGCATTTTGCGATGTTTTGCCCCGCGAGACCGAGAGGGGTCTGATTTGTAATTTATCGCTTTATTGCGAGAGAAGACGAAGGCAGGAAGGGAAGGAGAGAGGGTGCGAGAACAGCGTAATTAACACGTAAATGCAGTTGCGTTCCCGTCAGGTGTGCGTGTGGGAAACGTTCTTTTTCTTTTTTTTGTTTTTTTGGATGTGTGTCGCCAATATGCACTCGCCGGAATGACTCATCGATACGTATCATAATTGCATGTCACACTTAGCCCGATGTTTAACCCTCTAAAACTAAGGATGGAGAGTGACAGATTATCGAATGCAAAACATGCGAACATGTTTCCATTCATGTGTATACAAAAAATGAAGTTCTACTCTAATTTTAACGCAATACCCCGAGAAAGACTTAAAAAATATCTTTGAAAAATAAAATATAAATTTATATTTTATTAAAATAAATCTTTATTTGAAAATACAGCAAAATACAATTTTACTTTTAGCGAATAAATTAATAAGAAAAATGAGACATATTTGACAGAAATGTATATTTCATCATTACAATTTTTTATAATTTACAAACTTTGAAAAAAACATGGCAAGTAATATTTGCTTTTGAGTATTTCAACCTTTTCTTGCAACATTATTATTCGATTTAATTTTCACTACTAGGGCAAATGGACGAGAGAAAAATTCGCGGTTTATTTATTTAAAAAATTATTATCTTTTTAAAGTATCATTAAGATGTCGTTGAAGTCACCAAAAACATGCCGGATTAGACTTACGATTAGATATGGTCGAAAAAGATAGATGACTGCTCGTCCCTCTTAGCCTCGTTTGCTATCCCAAGATTTCCGAGGGATAATTAATTTCAAAGAACGTTTCTCTCGCCCGTGGCATGTGCGCAATTACCGTACGTGGAGGAGATAAGGCCGTAATCTTCCGAACATTCGGAAATTCGGCGTCGCTTATTTCCAGAATAAGTCACTGAAAGATACGAGCGACGATTTGCTTATTTCGGAGATAACCGTAATCGGCTGCAGCGGCGGCGCAATTCTGATACTCCGGACAGCGGCAAACGGTCGCGGTAATCACGATGTAATTTTCGCACGATTAATACCACAACGCGCGCATTTCGTTACCCCGTTTCGATGATTTCGGGGTCCTTTAACGACGCGGCCGATTCCACTTAGAAGCGAGGTGTTGCACTAAGCACCGTCCACTCGCCGCGATTGTTTTTGCGCCCGTTTTCTGGCACACGGCCGGTAATTGGCGAGAGAAGGGCCTGCCCGCTTCCTTTTTACGATTCCACCCTTGCCGGGAACACACCTCTCTTCACCCCTGCATCCTTCCCGGAGGAAGAACGTGCTTCGCGTTCTTACCGTGAACTAGCCGTAAAAACAATTACGACTTCGAACGGTCGCGTTACAATGGCTCTGTTCGAAACCGAATCGGCATTTGCTGAACTGTCGAAATTTCACGGGCCATACAGATGTCGAGAAACGATGAGTTACGAGTGAGAACTCGAAAAGGTTGGATTTTATTGTGGTCCATTTTCGGAGATAAATGTAACTTACTTTAGGAGTGGGAAGTTTACGGCTACGTTTAGATAAACGTTCGTGCTTAATCGTTTTAAATCTAAAGTTATACGTCATGTAATGCATGTAAATCTTTAAGAATTACTTAAGCTCACTTTTAATCGTACGCAGCATTTTAGATTGAACGTTCCTTCCAGTGCATATTTGATTTTTTTGTTATAAACGCTGAATATTCGTGTGTTACTTTGGTTTTATTTAAATCAAACGAAGGCAGAGCCCGACGGGCTAAAAAACGACGCGTTCAGGTCTACAAAATCATTTTTTTCGCAATCTTTGTATAGGCGTCTGGTGAATGCACTTCGCCCTTCAGCGATTTAGTCTCAGAGCGATGCGAGAAAAATGGCGGGATAAATAGGATGAATTGTTTGTATAACGAAGCTATACGAGCCGACAGACAGAGATGAGCACCGCCCATTATTGGCACCTGCTGGCTGCCGGGATAATAAAGCAATTGCTCGCAATTATCGAAATTCTCCGCTCGCCGCTCCGAGCGCTCGGTTTCCGCGAAACTGCTCGAATAACAAGGATTTTTTCCACGCGTTCGGGAATATTTGCGCTGCACCTGTGTCGCCCACGGTATCGTGGTCCATCGGCGAAGCCTTTACGAACAAAGTTTGAGACTCAATCTGAAAAAGGGCTAATGAAATAAATGTTGTATGTTTTTGTTCGCGAATTGTTCGCATAGATTCTGGCGCGAAGTATTCCGTCGTTTCTAGAGAAATGTGACAGTTAATTTTTAAACGACGGATGTGGATTTGAAGGACGTGCACCATCACTTCTAGACAGTATCAATTAATTTTTAAAGCAGCGTGGGATTTAAACTGAAATCGACTCGCTGAAATTCACCGCGGTCGCGTTTACGTTTAAGAACGAAAGGCAGGCCGGACGATCGGCGGCGAGAGAATGTGTCAAGTGTCGCCCATGGGGAAGAAATGGCGAGGCAGTGGTGATGGTGGTGGCGGCGGCGGTGACGATGGTGGTGGTAGTGGTGGCATCTACTACGTGGGAATGATCGTTACGTCGTGCGTTACTCCCTCGACGTCGATCAAGCCGACGGATTACGCATGTCCTGGCAGCTGCGCATCCTTCCTGGGCGTTCCGAAGGGGCCGCCAATCGGCGAAACCCCCTAATACCATCCATCCGGCGGGCTGGCCAATGACAGGGCCGGGGTGTATCAGCGCGGGTGTCATCGGGCCACTCAGACCGCGCGATATTATCACCGTCGTTAAGAGAGCCGGGACGTGCCGGGCGGGACGGGCGGCTGGCGGCGGGGAGAAGGGTGGCGGTGTACGTTGGTCATCGATCCTACGACTCTGGGAATCGACGCTGCCTCAGGGTAGCTTTGACCGGAATTCGAAGCTCGATATCTGACGGACGGGGTAAGTAAGTGGAAGAGGGCGGACGTAACAGTTTAATCCAGCCGCCAGCCATATCCGTTGGCTCGGGCGCACGTAATACGCGATATCGGCTGAAAAATGGCATGCTATATCTGCAAAATGATAATTTATTAGCTTTTGTCTCTACGCTAACGGAACGAGCGATCTTAAAAAATGACTTTGCGGACAAATCATTAGGAGTTGTAGGAGCGAGAAAGAACCGGGGCGAAGAAGATTTCGTCCTCGCGTCCTCGGAGAGCAGGGAAACACGTTGACCCGGCCTACCTGCCTCTCCGTCCTAATAGCTCTATAGAAATGGTGGGTGCACCTTGCACACTCTTTTTTTCCCCGTAGATTCCTTATCCTTCGTCGTCTCTCCATAAATTACAGTTTCATCCATGAGATTAATATTTGATCGAGGTGCCGCCGCCGTGAAATCTGCGGCGTTATAGCCATGGCAAAAAGACGATTTCTAGGCGAGCGAAAAGGGAAGGGACGACGCGTTCCTAATATCTTTGATGGATCGACAGACGGCAGCTGCATATTTTAGGTGAGATCATCGTTGTGAAAAACCAACAAAAAAGAGAAACAAAGAGGAGTCTTTTCAACTTCTCTCAAGCATCTCTCGATTCTTCGTCTTCAATACAATATTGTACGCGGGGAGAGAGAGAGAGAGAGAGAGAGAGAGAGTAAATTAACGAGATACAAATTGCGCTGAAATCTCGCGCATGAATTCGTTAGCGAAGAGGGACGCGCCAGAAATTGCAACGTCCTTTCTCATTACCCTAATTATAACAACTTAGCCGTCAGCGAAAACCGAAGTTCGTCAGATAAGCCCGGACGTACGCGAGGGGGATGGCATCGAGGGTTGGAAATCGCTCACCTGTCCCGGGACACACAGGACACATTTGGGCCCAGCCAGATACGCCTCGCAACCTTTCTCCTTGGAGTATTTCGCGCAGCGACCATAAATTAATTTGTCGCAACGATCTGATCTTTACCTTGTTAGGGGTTGTGCCATCGCCGCTATTACATCGAATCTGATAAGGCAATGCGGTAACGTAATTTCGTATCCTAGTTTCCGTTATGAAGTGTACGCGCGCTCGCGCGCGCGGGTATCTAGGTAACAATCGCCAAAATTCGTCGTCCTCCTTCCGCTTTTTAACGACTTTCGCGCGGACCGGGTAAACAAAGGCCGCGTGAGATAACATATCGATGAGCGCTAAAAAATTAATTTATCAATCATTTTTAATCTCCAGTTGAAAACGAAACTTAAAGAGTGGTTACGTCCGTTGACTTTAACTTTAGGGAAATCGATTCTTTCCTCGTTAGATCTGAAAGAGTTACTTAATAAGAATGGCAGTCGGACAAAGGTGTTTAAAGAGACCCAGCGGCACATAACATTTGGACCGACCGCAACGAGCCGGAAACACTGGTTAACGGGCGATGATCCGTGAAAGAGCGCAACCTGCGCTAGCATGGGGAGAGAGGAGAGTGCAAGGGTAACCGGGAGTCAAAGGGACCCTACAATTACTCCACGGGGGGTCGTTACAGGGTACGACGGCGGATTTACCCTCGTGTTTATTTGTCATTCGACACCCTGTACATTAAACGCCACGAAACTTGCGATGCGCTAACTCATCTTGTCAACGGGAAATTGACTCTCCGTTAAGATATATACGCTCGAAAGCTCCGCTGATTTTTCTGTACGGAGCAACGAGCTCGTGGGTGCCGCCTCTCAACTCTCGAAATAATGTTTCTGCCGCGCGAATGTGATCCAGAAGAAGCAGGCGGAAGAGCGAAACGAGAGCAAGAGCGAGGATGATGGGAGAAGATGATCAGCGAGGAGGCACGCGAAAACCAAGCGAACTAATGTTCGTTCGCGCGAGTATACCTGCAAATTATCATTTCTCGGCGGGGCGAAACCTTTCGAATCGTGCGGATGTATACCGTCCATCCGACCTTCGCGTCCTTCGTGATCGATGAAGACTCCCCGAGACCACGGTATGTCGAACCTGGCATTTCGCGGATCGCCCGTGGAGGAGATCGTTTTGAAAACGGCGATGCCGGCTCGCACGAGACAAGGGGTCCTGGGTATATAATTGTCAAGAAAACGATACGCCTCTTGCGTAAGAACTCAGCCAAGGACTGACTTAAATTGCGTCCGTGCCAGGAGCTTCGCGAGCCGATCTCTCGTACTTCGATCTTCGTGGAATCCGTTCGTTCGGGGGACGAACTATCGATTGTGCGAATTCTTGCGTGTCTGGACACATCCAGCCGATTACGTCTCTTCTTCAAACGGTGTTGCGGGTATTACACAACCTCACCTTGCAAACATCTCGCGTGCTTAGCAAATGAGAGACAAAGGTCCGTGTTCGCGCCATACATTTAGCGCTAATCGCAACCGCCCGCCTCGTGTCCTATTGACATTGAACGTCACCCTCACATTTAGCGAGTATTATATAAAATTTAGCATCGACCAGATTTAAAGCTGAATATGAGTCATCTAATGTCGTTTAGATAAAATATGTCGAATACATACAGATCTACATTTAATTGATTATATAAAATGAGTCGTTTAATTTTTAATAGTTACAGTTACATTATAAAGTTGCATTATATATCACTATAATCAAGAATTATCACATTATATATCAATCAGAAGTCAACGATTGAGATATCATTATTTATATAGATGTCTTATTGCCATTGCATTATAATAAAGCAATAATCGTTTCTCTGATGGGTTTTTCAAGTTTTTAGAAAGTTAATATGTTAAAAAACTCTTACACTCATGAATATTAATATATTAATGGAAACGAGACTGATAACACGACTATAAATTTTTATTATTATTAAATATTTCGTGTTCTGAAATTTTGAACAAATAAAATTTCATATTCCTGCCAGGATTCTAAGAAAAGAACTACACTTTATTTTATAGTAAGAAATATACATGAGAAAGATGGAGAATTACCTTCTGCGGGATATACCTTTAAATCAGTCATGAGTATTAACAAATAAATTTTCTGAGTTAATAAATATTCTTAATTTTGTTGTGACACTAACCATTAAAGTAAATTAGTTTAATATTTCCAATAATTGTTAACATTATACTCTTTTTTCTCACCTTGATTATTTCATAAATTTTTTCACGTACTGCATTGTATCAATTTCAAAATTCTCAACATTATATACTGATATGTACCGATAAAAAATAAAATTTAAGTGTGTCCCACAAAAGATCTTCTTCTTTATATTAAATTATTTAGTTAAATCTTGATGCATTATAAAACCAAGGCTAGTTGTGCGAAGCGCAGTGAGCAATCGTGTTTGCGTGTCACATTGGAAAAGTTTCCGCTGCAGCGTTGAAAAACTTTCGACATAATACACGAGGTGTTGTAAAGATGTAATTGTCACGCATAAAGGCTCCAAGGCTCGCGCGAATCACATATAACCGCGATGTAAAACAGGCAACTGATTTGAAATGCGGGAACGAGCGAAACGTACTGTTATAAAGAAATACGTCACGCGGAATGCAATATTCTGGAAAGGTGCGCTCGCGGTCAATTCTTCCGCAGGACCTTTTTAACGTAAACGACTCGTGATATTCTCTTCGAAAAGCTATCGTTTGGCCATAGTTCGAGGATCTCGTGCGGTCGTATGGGCCCCGCGTAGAAACCCTTTAATTACATCTATGGTGCGTGGCAGAAGGAGAGGGACGTCACGGAACCAATCTCCGGGAGAAAGAGCGACTCTCCCAACTACCCTCGCGCACGAGCGTGCGTGCGTGCGCGCGCACAAAAGCGCGCGGGGAAGTAAGAGAAAAGAGACGAAACGGAGAGGGAGAGGACGCGCGATGGCAGAAGGAGTAGGTAGGAGCCCTTCGGAGGAGCTTCGACGAGGGGGCAAGGCAAAGTCAAAGTACGAGGGAGAACGCGTTCTGCCCGCCCACCCCCGAGCTTTCCGTCTCTCTTTCTCACTCTCGTTCGCTCTCCTTGGCCGATTCAACCCCTCCAATCTCGCGACCTTTCTCCCTCTTTCTCTCTCTTTCCCTCTGACTTCCGGCGGGGGCCACGGGCCGCGTTTCGCCGTGGGCACAACCCGGGCCACGGGCCACGAGCCACACGGGCCACGCGGGCCTGCCTGATACAACATCCAGCACGCGACGACACGCTACCGTCACCTTCTCTCCCCTCCTCTCATTCTCGTCCCGTCCCTCTCTCTTTCTCTCTTTCTCTCCCTCTCTCCCTCTCTCTCTCTCTTTCTCACTCCGGCGTACACACACGACGCGTACGACCGAGTCAAGAGTAGATACGGGCGGTGGCAGAGGGTACGGGGGACCTGACCGAAAGCAAAGCCCGTAACCCCCGTTTGCGGGCCGAGCCCACTTCAGACACGCCGTGTCCTCCGCGTGGTCCACATCATCCTGTCCTGACCGTCTCTCTTTCTTTCTCGCTTCCTCCTTGCACGTTTCATCTATCTCCCTTTATCTCTTTCGCTCTGTCTCTTTTGCGCGCGCGCTCACGCGCGCGTGTGCATCTCTCGCTGCGCTCTCGCGCCCTTGCCTCGCGCGTTCTGCTCGTCAGTACCTGTACCTGTGCCGCCGCGTTCTCCCTCCTGCCTGGTCGACGCTCCTCGTCCTCCTCGAGCGCGTTCGCCGAGCGGCCGACCGCAGTTTGCGGTCTTCACCGCGAGTTTGCCCTCGCGTCGCGCGGACTCGCCACTCCGCCGGCTACCAGGAGTAACTGCACGTGCTCCGCGCCACGGGTGCAAGGTGATGAGCGCCGGCCTGCCGAGAAGAGGAGGAAATCGCAACGGTCAAGGAATCGCAAGGAAAGCGACTTTCGACGATGACGACTTTTCCCGAGGAAGTCGCAAGTTGAAGAACGCGTGGTTGTAACAGTGAGTCCAACTAACAAGTGGAAGTGGAACCGAACAAGGACACTGTTAACGAGATTCTTTGACGAGGAACGTTTGACCCGGAGGCAGATCGACCGATAAGATTTTACATTGGGATATTGCTTCTGTGCGATCAGTCACGAGAGTGCGATCCCACTGATGGGACGGTTAAACTGTGATCTTGATAATTGGTCGGACCTTTAAAGGAGCCAAGGAATGCGTGCGTTCTCCGAGTAAAGAAGGTACGTCCAGCTCGCGATCTCATCAAGGACGACCGTTTGCACATTGCGCGACGGAATAAAAAATAGAGGACGTACGACGGAGGAAGGAAGCGCCAGGATAAATAGCCAGGATCATCGGTTCGCACGAAAGGTGGTCGTTGGGAGAAATCTTTCTCTGTCATTTGAAACGTGCCCTCGCTCCCCCTTTCGCTTTTTCTATCCGTCTTTCTGGCTTTCGTGTCGCGTCCATCTCTTGTCATTACCGTGAAAACGGAGTCACTTCCTGCGCGAGACAATCCGCGTGACGCACGTCAGGACGACGGCGTTTCACGCTACGATTCGAGGTCCGCGACGTAACGTACAACGTCGGTGAATTAAGTCGAGGACGAGAAAACAGCAAGAACGACACCGGGGAAGATTGAGGACCGAGGGAGCGAAGAAAACTGTGGGAAAACCTTCGACACGAACCTAGTGACGAGGTCCACGAGGAGATCGGATGCCATTCGGAAGCTGAGGAGACCGTAACCGCGGACCGATACCATAAAAAAATCAACAGGTACGTATACGGGGAGCTGCCCCTTTTTTCTTTCGCACTGTGATGGACGTTTCCGCGTGTAATTGTGGCCGTGTGTGTACGCCCCGGCTAGATAAATAAATTATCCAGCGGGTATTTCTTGCCCTTCCTAATTAGACCGCTCCGTCTCGCGTCTCATTATTCGCTGGGTGTCTATCGCGTTACGTCGTAACGCCCAGCGGTAACTCAGCTGCAACTTTCATGAACGTCGATACACCGTGTTTCGTATTTGCGATTCGAAAAAAACTCACCCCTCGCCGTAATACACGCTCGCATCCGCGATGAACGTCGTGCGGCGCTTGGCCGCTAATTAGTGACCCTTGTGAACACGTTTGACTCTATTTTTATCTTTTTTTTTTAACTATCTCTTATTTCTTTCTATATAAAAGCTTACAATGATTTTGAGCCTTCTTCTATATACTTCTCGTTATATTATAATTCAGCTTTACGTGATTACTATTATTATTATTATTGCAATCTTAATGAAAAAAACGAGCGAAGGTTATTTTTCATCGTTGGCAATAATAAAATAAAAATCTGACCTAAATATTACATTTTCGTATTTCCGCGTTCGCACGTGTGCCAGCGACGTGTATCTCGCATCGGAGATTCCCGATACTTATCGATACGCCCGATGACAGATTATCTTGTACCTGCGGGGTTCAAAATATTAAAAAAAAAGAGAAGGAAACGGGGACTCGCAATGGCCTTATCGTCCGATGGAATCGGCTACGGAATCCTCGCGAAGTGTCGCGTACAGATTAAGGCTGAAATCATCGTCGCGTGCGTGCGCGATGACGCGACACGAAAATCAGCGGCGCTAATTACGCGATAATGATCCGACAGCGCGATGGGGCCGCGAGGGGGCCGCGAGACGGAAGAAAGAACCGAGAAAGAAGTCGCCGGGGGGCTGTGCTTGAGCATGCAGAGCATGAGCGAACCCCCCGTGATTGCGGCGACGGTCGCGAGGAAGGAAGGGGTGGATATATACATATACTTATTCGGTCGGAATATAAACGATAAATATTAAAGTTCCTTATAAAGCACAAAGTTCTACCTAGCTCTCGTTCGCTCTCTCGCTCTCCTTCTCTCCTTCTCTTTCTCTCTCCTTTTCTCTCCGCGTGCACGGTGAGGCCCTTGGCACGCCATCGCTTCATTTAAAATGCAAATTCGTCCGGATGGCGTGAACCACAGCGGCCCGAATTATTCTAATTACCCGCCCTCCCGTCCGCTCCCCTTGCCCCTTTCGGTCTCTTTCTTCCCGCCGCCACCCGCGCCTCTCGTCGATTTTTCTTGCCACGCTCTCGAAAGCTTATCCGGCCGGTTGCTCAAAAAATCTTGAATTTCCTAGTCAGCGTGTCCCCGTCGGACGCATCGACGAACGAGATAATTCCGTACGACGCGATTTACGAAAGATGAAATAAAACGTGGCTCGAAGCGCAGTACGTCAATGTTAACCTTGAACGTTGTTGCAGATAAAGCGCACGTAAAGCTCAAAAATCAAGTCCCCTGATTGTGCATATAATTTATTAAATGAGATTGTTGAGGAGAGAGAAATACAGGCAGCTTGTGATTTCCCAACTGCTTTCATGATTATAATTTATTGTAAAACGTTAAAGAATCAAATTTAAACCAATTTCTAAATAACATTTTGTTCTTTTTAATTTTCATGTGTATTGAAATTTATTATTATGCGAAACTTAAAAAGACAACCTCACCTAATCAATCCATCTCTACAATTGAATTTTAGCTTCAAAATAAGCAGCGTCTATATTAAAGTAATAAATAATTAAAATTAACATTTTTTTAAGTAGTTTTAAATTCATTATCTTAGCTAAATTAACAACATTGAGTAGCAGCCATGACAACCTACAGAAATAATTAAATAAAACTCAAAATTAAATATAACTCGATACTATAAATAACTTTAACAGTGTTCCGTGATTCCACTTGCTGATTCTTTGTATTTTCCTCCGTCAAACTGTCGCGATAAAACTGCGATCAGCAAAACAATCTCTAATTGATGCGGAATAATTCGATTCCGGAACCGGTGGCGAGACGAAAGAAGCGCCGGGACGGCGGCGACGACGACGATGACGAAAGGTAACCCGTTCGCACGGTAGTTCGCCTCTGGTGTACGCATAAACGTGCAAAGTGTGCTGGAAACGAGCGTAGATTATCGCGGGTAACGTGTTCACGATCCGAGCGAGATGTCGTGCGCATGTAGGCCTAATATATTCAGATTTTTATGGCTGGTGGCGTATCGGTGATACGGCGCGGTCGGTCGGTCGGTCCACCCTCCCCGCGGTTCCCCCGTTTCGTTCTACCCCCTTCCTTCACCTCCCGACGTCGCCGCTCTGCGGCGGAGGCCTTCCTTCGCGTACCACTTTAAGCGCGCGGGGTAGCCTAATGAATAAACAAAAACTAGATTTCGCTTAGGGCTTACACGTAAAAGCGTGACCTTACCGGCGATTTACCGCAGCTGGCCGCGGTTCTCAAATCGGCTCTCCGCTGCCGCTCGCTCTTCGTCGCCGGAAATCTCGGATCTGCGAATCGATCGAGAATGACAGATTGATATTTTACATTTCTAGTAGCGCGCTTTTATTTTTCTCTTCAACACTGGTAAAATACAATGCACTTTTAGTTTCAATAGGCTTTTTTTAGTTACAAGAGAAAAAGGAACTGTAAGAAGGTGATCTATTAGTGACAATTATGGATACTTAATGTAACATTTTTTTAACAGAAATGAAATACTTTTTCGGTCACTTTGATGATTTATAATAATAATAACGACCCGGTAAAAACGTAAGGAACGAGGCGTATGCTACGCGTTTTCATAAATCTACCAGTATCTTTATTTTATTTTGCGGTTGATACGAGAATAAAAATTGCGCGCGGTGCATCGAGAATGCAATTTTCGCGCATTCGCGACGTTTGCATGCGTTTACACGGCGACGGAGAAGAGCGAGGAGCGGAGAAAGAAAGGGAAAAAAAAGGTAAATGGGGCGGAACACGTGTTCGCGAGAGTAACATCGGCAAAACACGTGGCACGCGAGAAACGCGACGGTCCGGTTCACCATGGCCTCCGGTTCGTTTGATTTATAATAATCGCTCAATCCTCATTACGGAGAGAGGCTTCATCCCCGCGGGACGCGGACCAGGCGAGTGGAGCAGCAGCGTCGCCGTCGGGCCGAAAGTAATCCCGGGCTCGTGACAAAAAGCTCGTGCATTCTTCGCCGTTCGTTGGTCCTCGTCGTCGTCGTCGACAGGGATCGAGCCGACAGCGGCGCGATCGTAGATCGTATACCTTTAACGAGTAAAACTTGACACCTTGAAATCGCTGCGCGGTGGAATTTAGTAGCCCTTCGAGCTGCGACGCACGTGCAATTCCGCTTTTTTCGCGAAGGCTCTCGTCGCTTCGCGTGGCCTGATCTACCGGATCTTTACGGACTCGTTTTACGAAGAAAAAAAAATATACACGGATAGAGTTAATGACGAGGCGGAGGGTGGTTGGAAATTATTCCGCCGGGCACGTCTTTTCGGGCACGAAGAAAGAGCAGTTCGTTCTCTCGATCGAAGGTATAAATTATCCGGTCGGCCGGAGAAAAGCGGAGTTATAAGGACACGGCGGATTGGATTTGAAGAAATGAGTTTTCATCAGGAGTTCGCGCACAGCCGTTTCGACTATATGGATACCGCGTAACGTATGTAATAGTTACATCAGATTAGAAACCTGGAAAGGGGTATGGGGGAGGGCGAGCGTGTAACCAGGCCTAATGCCGGGGTAAGCATCGAGTCACGGGGGCGGAGGCGGATCGTACTTATTACAGGTATATACCGCAAGGCACGTCCCCGCTGTGAGCACACACCTACACACACCTGCGCGAAGGGAAGCAAGGGTAACTACGAGGGTAAGGAGTCGGTGGTCGCGCGAGGGCGGGCGAGGGGTGTTTCGGTAATCGTGCATTAATTTGCATCACAAAGTACACGCCACCCGCCACGCTACGCACGCATTCCACGTAGTTTTCCGCTCGCTCCTTCTTCTGTCCGCCGCGAGTTCTCAAATCGCGATTTCTTTCCGACCTGTCGCTCGTTCTTGCGTCAAACGGAAAATGTCGGAAGGGGAGAGGAGGAGGCGGCGATCGGCGCGAATATAATCGAGAGGAATCCGAGAAGGAACGCGAATCCCATCGTCTACCGCGGACGACGAACCCAAATTTCGTGCGCGACGCGGCGGTAATTTATGCAATTAGCGTAAAAACTGAAATATGAAAATGAAGTTGTCGGCGCTGCCGGCGGGGGAGAGCGGTCCCGTCGTCGTCGTCGTCGTCGTTGTCGCCGTCGTCACCGCGATCCCGTCGCGATCTGTTCGGGAATGAGAGTCACGGTTTGCGGCTACCGGCGGCAATATTTTGCCGCGCTTTGCCTTATCGGCACGGTTGCATATTTAAGGGTTGCCATGTCAAGCGTCAAGCGCGCCCTTTGAATACATTTAAATTCATTAACGGCGAAGGCTATACTCCCGCTATACTCTATAATACGTCGCGCAAGAACGTGTCACGCATGCACGGAGTGTGCCCGCGATACGCCACTCCGAGGGATCTAATATCGGTGGCGATGCGCACTACGTTTCAACGTTACATACGTCGTGTACGTACACCCCGCGTACGTTGTACGACGCGGCTAGCAGTGTTTGCCGTAGAGTCCTAAAGACCGCGTACTTGCTCTGTTTCAGATACGGCACGTGACCACGGCCCGTCGCCATGCCGCACACTGGTGAGTAGACGTGTTTTGCTCCTCCACTCAAGACCTCCTCGTGATTCAGGTCTCGCGCACGCCGTTTACGGAATGTCCCCGCACCTCCTGTGATTTTATAATGGTTTCTATCCATTTGCTTCCCCGACCGTTTTGGAGCCGATCTTTCCTTGGCGAAAACGCCGTGATTTATTGCAACTTTCCAATTTCCTACATCATATATCCTTGTAATTAAACTTCAAACCGAGATTCTATTAAAGTGAAAAGTTCATGTCCGCTGACTGGGGAATATAATTTGTTGCCTATTTATTTTGCCCTTTAAAACTTGATTTACGAAAAGCTCCTTTTCTTTAATCGTTCATTACTCGAAGATTATTGCTGTGATATTTTCGCCAACGAAATATCGAATCCAATTACAAATCTTCATCTAATCAAGATTGTAATGACTCAAACATAATAAGAATCAAGCTATTTATTAATAATATAGATATCCTTACAATTGGACGATATTAATTGCAGTGCATTTCGGTTTTGTCAAGAAGTTTGAGAAAGCAGTTAAAAGGTTCACATCGTTAAAAATCGTCTCGATGAAATACGCGTAGAGTATATGCAAATTTTTTTTAGCGAAAAAGATGTCGCGCCGGCTCGTCGCAAACGGCAGCTAGTTTGCTAAATAGCCAATCTCACCGTGCGATTCGGTCGGCTCCGCTTCCTGATTTATGCGCGAGGGAATGTAACACGTCGTTATGGTTTCTCCGGGACGGGGTCAGCTACCGTCGCGTCGGCGAGATCACAGGTCGAAATCGGCGATGAAAATAAAAATTTCTGCCTCCCCTCCCAGTCTTCCTCACCTTCCGCTGAGGAGTGTCCACCTTCTCTCCCAACTCAAGGCTAAATTACGCTTTGAAAGGCAGTTTGACAGTAATTAACGAAGAATTTTATACCGCAGATCGAACGCCGACATCTATAGGCCTATTATTAAACGAATATAATTATAATCTACCGTCTCTCCTTCTCTGTTTCCCTCCGCGCTACGCTGGGCCCTGATGCCCATGCAAAGAATCCTGCTCCGATCGAGCGATCAATCTTTCGCTTCTCTTCCGGCGAGGCATCGGCGAGAAGTCTTCGAAATTAGAGAAAGTATTTCCCGAGACGCGATCTTCCGTGGGTCGGGATTATTAATATTGATCAGTTTCGCCAGTACAGAATCTTGTTAATCGAACGATTTGCCTAATGACTCGCTGATGGTTCCTAGGAGATTTCCTAGGCCACTTTGCGTCAACGAAATGCAGCGAAATCGTAGAAAACTTTCGACATGCCTAATCATTTTGCCGTATGATTAAAGGATATGTATCAAAAAATTGTTTACAAGATGTAGAGAGACCATATTAAGTTGAATGATATTATCGAGGTTTATAGTACGCAGATTCAATGTTACCTTTTAATTATATCAGCGAGCTCGTGTTACATATGTTACTTCTTAATTATCAGCAACATCCAAGTATCGCGGATAATCATCGCAACGATAAACGCTTAATAACAGCCGCTGTAGTTAACCATCTTGATACACTTCCATTTAAGGCTATCTCCCGCGTGTGTTCTCTCTCTCTCTCTCTCTCTTGAGACAGATGATGACGGGGACCGATAAGCGCGAGCGAGTTGAAACCGATGACCGATGCGTGCCGATTCGGCATCGATTCCGAATCGGCGATTCCCGATGCGACGTGCTCGCCCTCGTCCCACAGAGAAAAAAATCTGTTAGCATGGGCGCGGATCGTGATTACAGGTAGGCAGGTGTAGAGTTTGGTTAGGGCCTAAATGGCCAGCGCGATAGCGATCGTTGTTGGCGATCGCATTAGCTGGCTAATTCTAACTTAAGCTTGTATCTTGAGAGATATTTTCTTTATGCACTCGCGAAAGAACCTTGTGCTCGTAATTTGACAATTTGCACTCTGTTGAGAAGAAATAAGGCGCATAAAAAGAGATTACAAATACTGATATCCTACAGAAATGTAATCGCCAATACACTATATTATAATTATTCTGGAAATTGATCAATCACTCCTACTTTTAAAAATCTATACAATTTCTTCCGTTTAATAGAAATAAGAAAAATAGCAAGCATAGTATATGACATGGATTTGGATTATTATTGTATATTTTATAATTTATTTCTTTCTCTCACAAAAGAATAATATATATTTTAAAAATTACTTATAGATAATTTTTTAATATTTTTGGAGCATGACATAAATTAAATGTGATTCTTAATTTTGTTTATTACTCTATAAAACAATAATATTTGTAAAATTAAAAGATTTTTTCTCTCTTGAGAACCAATTATATAAAATAATTTAATATAAAATAATCATGATAAAATTCATGGCGTGCACGATTAGATAACAAGAAATTCCATACGTACTATGTTTTATTTCTTTATAATTAGCGAGGCTTAACGAACTACCTATGCATTCAGTCGACAATGGATCAAAAGTCAAGGCCAAAATACATTAACGGAGAAATAATATTGAATACTTTTACTATGACAAATTTGAGAATTATGTATATAAGGTTTAGTTTTATTTAATGTAAAATTTTTTAAATCTAAATTGGTGAAATTTCTACTAAAAATTCAGCGGATGCAATCTTGATTGAATCTTAAATGATATTGAATTTTAAACTAATTAATTTACAAGAAACGAATATTAAATATATTTGTAATTCGGCATTTAATATTCTTAAAAAAATTTTAAATTTCAGAATCTGAAATTGTAAAAAGTATTTGCAAATATTAAAATTAAACTACAACTTGTCTGACGATAATTGAAAGAAAAACAATAATTTGTAAAAATGTACTGGTTATTCAACGGATGGAAAGTGCACTTGAAGTACTCATCACGCTGGAAAAGCCGCGCACTTAACGCAGCATCTATTTAATAAACTAGATCGTCTGCACATCCGATCCGCGATTACGAGACGCGCGCAGTTTATCGCATCTCTAATTATTGCAAACGCGCGTCTTTATTAGCATTACATGCCGTTATCAGAGATAACAGTTATTTTCACTGCGTATCGCGTAGCAGTCCATAACGTATTTCCGAGCGACTATTTTTTTTTTAACAACTCCATCCCGTTTGCCTCTTCTTCGTTTTGGCCCCTTCGCAGTCCGCGCGTTTCCGGTATTCCGATTTCCGTGCGTGCGCTTTTTGTCTCACGTAAACGAGTGGTTCCGTGCTACTTATGATGCGCGGGGCAGCCAGAACAGTCGGCTCCATTATTTCGCGGATCCACCGGCAGATTTGCAGTTAGATAAAGATGCCATTTCGGCCGGTTTTTGCCGTAATAATAATTTGGCCCGCTGTGTGTCCGTCGCTTGCCCGCGTCGCCGGCCGTTGTCCGAAATGCGTAGCGTGTATAATTTTCGTGGTGTGCAATCGCGTCACAGATTGGTGTGCCCAGCAGAACGAATGAAGGGCGCATTAAGGGGACAAATAATTAATCAATTACATAAAAATGGCCGAACAGACGTTAATTCGGCTATGCGCGCGAGGTCGAGAAGTTTCTTTCGTTATATCCGCGGTCTTCGTTCGTTTACTGATTTATTTAAGGAGTGAAAACGCATCGTCCCGATGCACGCATACGACGAGCATGTCCGCTAATGAATAAGCCTTGCACATGCGAGCACACGCGAGGCGCGCATTCCCCCCGGAAGTAATTTCCCCGAAAAGTAATTTCTCCGAAAATGAGTCTTACCGGCCTGTGTGTCCCTGTCACCGATCGGAAGACCCTTAAATTATCCAATAAGGACAATCCGTCACGCCTTCGACCGGTGGTCATTATCAGCAATTCCCGCACTTGCTCGCCGTTCGCTTCGAACGAATCACATCCGTTCTCTCTTTCTCTCTCTCTCGCCCGCGCGAGAATGTCATGAGATTGTAGGAGCGTTTCGCGTAATTTTGGTTCGGGACACGTAACGACTCTCTCGCAGATCGCGCTTACACGAGTAAACAGGGCTAATGGGCGCATTAATTGGACGACGATTCCTATCTCCCAATTTAAAAATTGTACTTACGTGTGTACGTGTATCCTATTATAGGAAGTAAAATTATTAGGAATTATCTCAGATATAAAATCTCGGAGGGATACAAAAAAAAAAGATTCACGATGAGACTCGCGAGCAAGTAATCGCGCCGTGATCGTTTGCCTCCCGGAGCGTGGAAGCTCCTTCGGGGAAACGTACACGAGAGAGTCACGGGACCGATTCGCGATCGTCCGTCAATTAGCCCGTAAAACGCCAAATAAAGCTCGGATTCGCGGAATCCCGGGGAGTAAAACGCCGGCGGAAAAGATTGACGAAAATCTTTTCTTTGGTCCGAGTAAACCCGGTCGCTCTCTCGATCCTCTCGAAAGGCGAGGGGGAGGGGGGAGATCGTTATTTCTCGAGCTGGAGGTTCGGAGGTCTCAGTCGGCGTCGGTGATCGTGGTAATGACATAATTAGTCGGCGAGGATAATAATTAGCGGCCGTCCTGGTACGCGCGGCTCGATCGTACGTGCATCCGCTCGGACGTGGTCTACGTGAAGGCGCGTGGCTCGATTTATATAAGTCGCTCATGGCATTTATGCCCTCGGTCCTTTTCGTCCTTTTATACTTTCTTTCTTCGAGGGAGAAGCCCGGTCGTTAGTAACGCCGCTTCTGCGTGAGGGCACACTTCTTTCTCCTCTCCTTTTCTCCCCCGGCTCTTAGGTTACGTCGATAATAATCACCGGGGGAATAAAACCGATTATTCCCATTACGCGGCAAGTTATTATTCGTTAAACTCATATACGGCCGATGATTATCTTCACCGATGCATCGATGCGGAACCGCCGCAACCGGGCCAGATTGCTCATGTTCTTAAGTGGCTTTGGTTGTATTGCGACAAGATTTCTTACTTGTCGTGATAAAGATTATGTTATTAAAGTCTGATTACAATAAAAAAAATATATGATTTTCGTATAATTATTCCTTGGTGTAGCATGAATTGAGACGTGCAGAAGTTTTTTTTTTTTTTCTTTAGATTCGAATTTTACTCTGCCGAGAGTCTCGTTGATGCAGACTTGCGGCGGGAACTCGTTGGAATAGCAAGCTGAATATTAAGCGGCAGAGATTCCCATGAAATTCCAAGCTGCGTGTAATAATTATGCCGTTAACTGATCGCCGTCGAAAACTGCCAAAGATCCGGAAATTAAATGCGATATTCTTAGCGCGTTGATCAAGCCGATCGAGGATTTACGACGCGGCTTCTATGCAAGCCCGATCCACGGGGCTTTCCGGAACCCCCTTCTAAACCAACGAGAAGACAAACGAAGACTGCCGTATATAACTCAGATTTTATTCGACGCCTTATTCGCGCGCGTCGGCCCGCGAATCGTTTAAGCGCTCATTTTCGAACGGCGGAACATAAAATCGGTGATCAATTGGCGTTTTTATTCGTGCCCGACGAGCCGGTCATTACGGTTTTATGACGCCACTGCAGGGGAATAGTATCGGTTTTATAAAATTTTTCGACAAGTGCGCTTGCTGTGTCTCGATTATACGACGTGTCGCGTATGCAATGCGTAAATAACTTGTCGCCCGCCGTGATTTAAGCCTGCAGCACATTGTGCGTTTCACACTCGCGCGCTGCTGAATATGAAAATTACGCGATTACACGTTTTATGCGGGCATTAAGAAGCGGAAGAAAAAAAATACGAAACAATTTCTAAAACGACCACTCGCGAGGTATCGTCCTCGTCTTAACGTCTCATCCCAATTAACTTTTACGCTCTTCATTGATAGGTCTAAACCTCATCCTGAATCTTCGAATTATGTTAATTTTTATCAGTCTCAAGAGAGCGCGATTTATAACGTACGACGTTTTAAAGTCGGCAGACTTTATTAAACGGAAAGCCGTTTCATAATAAGGTATTATCGCATTACGTATTTAGAATCTATGTTTCGGACGAGCTGGAGAGACAGATAGACAGATAGACAGATAGATAGAGAGAGAGAGAGAGAGAGAGAGAGAGAGAAGCGAGAGAAGCTAAATAACAAATGCGCATAAACAGGAAGTAATTTATGGAATAATTTATGGATTATCTTCGCGCGACATAAATTTAGCATTTCGTGGAAGAAATCGTCTTCCATAAGCGTCAAAACTATAGTGGCCGCGGCGTTTTTTAACAAACATTTAACATCTCCGTTGCATAAAACCAACGAACCATAGTTATCCGATTCTCATGCGTTAATTACGAGCGACCTTCGAGAGGAATAGACGTCGGTGTTTCGCCACACGATCTTCCCAATACTACCGAAAATAATGACACATCTTTGCCGGACGGAAAGACGGG
Organism: Monomorium pharaonis; assembly: GCF_013373865.1. Lineage (NCBI taxonomy): Eukaryota > Metazoa > Arthropoda > Insecta > Hymenoptera > Formicidae > Monomorium > Monomorium pharaonis. The sequence goes on from NC_050476.1 coordinate 1,635,567, forward strand.
GAGAGGGAAGGTCCTTTCCGTGATATTCGTCGTAACAATGTCATTAGAGGGCCAGCCAGGACCGCACGTCAGAGGCAGCATGCACCTGCCGACCTTCCCCGGCGATGACCGCGCGAGCGCATTATTAGCAGAATTCCGAGTGTCCTCCTCTCGAATCGATAAACACCTTTTGCCGTTCTATCGACGCGAAATCTCGAATCGGGCCGGGCTTATCGCGCCATCATCGTTACGTCGTCCTATTAACACAATAAACGTGACTCTGACTGACTGACTGCTCTCGCTCTTTCCAGGACAAGCCGGGGTGAATCAATTAGGCGGCGTCTTTGTGAACGGCAGGCCGTTGCCGGACTGCGTGCGCCAGAGAATCGTGCAGCTCGCCATGGTCGGCGTCAGGCCGTGCGATATCTCCCGACAGCTACTCGTGTCCCACGGCTGCGTCTCCAAGATACTCACGAGATTCTACGAGACGGGAAGCATCCGACCCGGCAGCATCGGCGGAAGCAAGACGAAGGTAAGACCTGATCGGAGCTCGCCATTCTTAGAGCGACGTCTGCACGTTACAACGTGCAATCGCATACCTCCTCAATTACGATTATTTTATGTTTATATCGATTATTTATTCACTTATCTGTTCTTGTTGGGTACAAAAATGTATAAAGAGTATTGAGGAAAAGTCAAAATTTTTTTTTAATTTTTATATCTATAAAAAGTACTATTCGAAATAAGTACTTTGTGTAATAAATATAGAAAAGGAAAATAGTATTTGATATTTATATATATTTATCAAAGAAGAGATTTATTTTACGCTTCAATATGTCATGGATAAATAAGTTTTTTCTATTTTCTCTTTTGTACTCCAAGAAACAGAAAAAATAAATAAACAGTGAAAAGTAGAGAAACAATTCAAACAGTATTTTTAATGATGCGTTCTTTAAATATTTTTAACTATTTTGCCAGTACTAATAAGAATAAGAATATTTCATATTTTATATAAAACATGTTAAAATAAAGTATAAAATATATTAATAATTCTTAATTTCTTGGTTACTTATTAATGTAATTTGATAACAGAGAGTTTAAAAATATTTAGAAATTATAAAACATCGTTTAATAAACTTTGTGGATTTTTTTCTTGAAAGAAATTTAATCGATATCAAAATGAAAGTCATTTCAGAATAAAAAATCAGGCGTTCAGCATAAAATGCGCGGTTCGGGGAAAGATTAATGTCGGTAGCTTCGCAAAAACACGTGAAAACGAACATCGGTGTGCGTTAGCGGGCGGTGGCTCTGTGATGAGAGTCAGTCCTCCCCCTTGCGCGTACAAAGTCGGGCATTCCTGATGTGATTTTAAGTAAGGGCTGTGTTTTGACCGTGCGTGCAATTACCCAAACACCTTGCAGTGCGCGTGTTTCCACGACTTCACGGTTTCGCATGGTTTCCCTGCTGATATCACTTGAGCGTCGCCCCAGCGGTGCTCCATAAATTAATATCGATCTTTCAATATTGAAGAAGAGAAAAACAACTGCTGTCTCCTTCGTGGCGAAAGGAAATTTCACCGCAATCGAAATCGCTCCCGCGAAATCGTGGGACGCGTTTCCGTCCTTCGATCGTAATCGCGCTCGGTCGTGAGGTTTAACGATGAGACGCGGTTTTTTTTTTTACCACATGACATGCTCACGTCTGATCGCTCAGGTACGCCATTTCGCCCCCCGGGCGCGCATCGCGAGGTGATGCCGCACCGACACTCGCGGTATCACCGCACACACGCCGCTAATGACAATATAATTGCACGGTGCGTGTATGCACTGGGAATTTCTTACGATGCGCCGACTGTTACTCTGTGCTTAATGAATTTATTTTAATAACGGCGCGTCGGACCGTGCGTCGACCTTTCTCAAGTTGCGAGCTGCAGTTTGGTGAACGCCGATGAGAGAGAAGAAAACAGACGGGAGGAGGGAAAGAGAGAGAGAGAGAGAGAGGAGAGAGGTGGTCCTTAGAACACCCTGAAGAGGACATTTAAATTCCGGCTGTGGCTCATGGGGAAGGGGGGCCGATTACGCACGCATGTAAACGATAGTCATCATCCGCCATTACCGGCGTTCGTTTTATTTCACGTATGTCAAAATAGTCCCGTGGCGAAATAATGGTTGCGCGGTTAATACGGAGTAGTCCCGGAGTCCTGTTTTTTCTGCCTCTTTAACCGCGGTCTACGCGATCGCCTGACAGAATTCCCCGCTCTTTCTTTTCCTCTTTGCGACAAGTGAACGGCAACCTATGGGTAATTTGGCGGAGAAATTAGGAAGACGTACGACGCTCCTTGCTGAGAGAAGCGGGTATTCACGAGAGGGATCGAGCCGGCGCCGTTCGCCTTGCACGCGCAACGCATCCTTGCCCGCCCATCGTCCATCGTACGCACAAAGGAAGGATCTCCTCCCGAAGAGGAGATCGTTAGATAACACGTGTACGCCGACTCGCCGGCTCGTCACTATCCCTGACTGTAAGTGGCTTTTACTGCGATTTAAAATTACGCCGATAATTAAATAATGGCTACTAGGTAAACCCTTTGATTGCCTGGCAGTATTAACTCGTCGGGCGCTCGAGAACCAGCATTTAACCGCCCCTCCGCTCCTCACCCCATGTCGATTTCCAACTCCGCGCTCCGATTTTCCTGCTGAGTAACGAAAGATGAACGGCGCGCCCGGTCGAGATAACGTTGCTCCCCTTTTTAAGTCTGTTATTACGACTTTCCGCGCCTACCTCTCGTCGGCGCGGCATCGCGTATTATCCCACGATATTGCCCCACGGTCACAGATGATCTTCCCGCGCGCGAATTTGGTGTAAACTGCGCGCCTCTCAGGTGTTGCGTATCCGAACCGCCCACGGGGATGAACGTGCGCATATTTGCGGTAAGGCCCGTGTTTAATTAAATTCGTGCTCTCGGGAGCGAGATATTTATACCTCAGTCTCTCTTTGTCGTGCGTTCTCGCGAAATTAATCGACCGATTATCGGCGAATCTACACGTGTACTCGGGTACGCGCTACGTAACATTTTCGAGGCACGTCCACGTTACTTTCTCCGTTACCTCTTTCTCTCTCCCGTCCTCGTACGTACACGCGCGCGTCAACATGATACGCGTCGGATAATAGACCGGCGGCACGACAGAGAAGATTGTCTCATGAAAAATGCACGGACCGCGTCGAAGCCGCGGATAACAAAGTGGAACATCGAAAAAAAAATCGCTGCGCGAACGTGCCCCGCTCTCCACGCGCAAACTTTTATCTCTCTTTTTCTTTCGTACAACAGTTGAATTACACCACAACGGAGTACCTTCTCGTCATGACCTTTTGGCCCTCTTTACCCCCGCGGATTCGATAGCGATCTTGCGGGTTTCTCGAAAACCGTTGAGGGGATTCCGCCCCCATTCTGGAAATGATTATTGTCACGGGCCGCGGGACATTCATTTTCTCGGCGTTCACGCTCGGCGATCGGACGGTTTCCCCGTTTATCTGGCAATTAAGATCTCGTACGTGGTCGGTCGTGGCGGAAATACGCGCGTATCTGACCGCCCCCGCGCACAGACGTGTATTTATTTTCTCGATGCATGATTTAACAGCGCTTGAAACACCGCGACAAGTAGAAATGAATCGCGCTTCGTTTCCCGGCGATGCGACGCGCACACCCCATGTCACGCTTTAATCGATGAAGTTCTGAAAGTTTACTTTATCCGGAAACTGCAAATAGAAAATTATTCATACATGCATGTTATGCTGGTAGACGATTTATTAGTTTATTAAACAAAATAAAAAAATTTTAAAACGTTAGTTGATTTTGACGTATCTCTTCATTAAAAAAAATTTTTTTTTTTATTTTTTTTTAAGGAATTTGGGTTCTTTATCTAATAAAGTTTGGGGGATAAACTTTCCGCAAACAACTTAACGTACATATTTCAGTTAATCAATCTTTTTTTCGAGATAACCGCTATTTTCATGCTGTTCCGCCTTTATTTCACCTTCCTGGCGACAAATCAATCGTCTCTCATTGCCGATGACACCGGTGGCGTCCAGGTGGCAGTATGGGGAAAAAAATGGGATGGAAGGTGTCGACGGTCGTCGTCGCCCTTATCATTCACGAGCACTCGGGGCATTCGGGGACGCATGTAGCGGGGCGCGCAACTTACGCGCGATAATTACCGAGTTGGTGAACCTGTTCGTATATACACGGGCCGGGTGTATGCGGGTTATCTAACGTTTAGTGCCAGATGTCCATTCTGTCCAGCCAATTTCCTCCGACGGTGGCACATATACGTACACGCATACATACACGCACGCTTAGGTACAACGTATGCTCACGTGCGTGTCCGCGCTTCGATGTGCCCGAACGGCGACGCGAGGGTCCGCATTAGGACGCACCGTATATATATTGTCGGAGCAGGGGTAATTGTGGCAACGACGACGACGGAAGTGTCAGATTAGAATCTGAGATGCTCCCGGGAGCACGCGATGTGCTTGTCCTAACCCCCTCAAACTATTAGGCGGCCCTCTCCGATCCTCTTCGCTTACCCCCGAGGCACTAGCCCCTAAACGTTCCCGCCAGTGGTGCTTTCACCTGCGAGGATTCCGGATAATGACATCTTATACACTTCTCATATTAACTCTGCGGCTTAACAATTTTTGTCGTTTCTCGCTGACCGTTACTGGGGAAACTGGCACAATTATTGCCGGCTTTTAAGCGCATAGTGGCAGTTGGCATACTTTCCTTCAAATAAAAACTTTTATATGCACAAAATAAAAGTAGCGGTCAAAAATTAATATATTATGTAAATATAATAAATTATAGAAATGAAAATATAAGATATAAGATTATTTCTTATTATTGTCTCCTCGATTATTGCCTCCGTATTTACTGCATTTATTTGTTTATATGATAGTCTTAATTTAACAATAAAACATTTTTAATACATAGGTAATTATATGCCATATCTGTCAAAAAATTTCAATTTGTTAAGCATTATTTACTATGTTTAAATAAAACTATATTAACTATAAAAACTATAAAAACTTTGTCTTGTTCTTATAAATTTTTATTTTAATACTACGCGATGAATAAAAGCGGCAATAATTGAAACGATTATCCTTATTCTTTGCAACAGAAATTTATTTTCACTGACTTACGATGACATTTTTCTTGGGAAGAAATCGATTAGGATGAGCAATCACGCAACGAAATTCACGACGACCCTATAATTCAAGGCCTGCAATTCGTTTCAGTCCATACCGAAGGCACATCGGTCGACGTCCGACCGTTTGTCTTTATGCTGATCATATCGATCGCGGTCCGGTGCATCGCGATATTTATTCTGCTCCTCTTCGAAACAATTTGTCGGGAGAGGAAGAGAGAGAGAGAGAGAGAGAGAGAGAGAGAGAGAGAGAAAGAGATCGTATCGGGCGACCGAGCGCAGATTACACCGACGCGCGGAACGCCGAGGCATCGATCTTCTCGCGAAATGAGATTGGTGCCGGTAATCGACAGGTTTGGTGATACCGTTCCGCTCGGCAGATACGCATGTACACATGTGCATACGTATCGCGCGCGGTACGAACCCCCCGCGCGGCCATGGACCCGTTGTATGAAGACGATCATCTCTCCCCGAGCGAGATCTCGAGAGTGCGTCTCGCTCGCGCCGCCGCGCCTGCCATCGCCCCCAAAGAGGATCGGTGATCTCGAAATCTGTACGGCCGGAATAACATTTCCATCGCGTTAGCATAAAATTATCCGCGTGCCATTACCGTTCATTAGCAAGTCAAATTGGCCCGCGCTGCCAGATTGAGCACCACTGGGACCCCCCTTTTCGGACGAACGAAACCCAATGGTGGGCACTCGTGGCACAGGCAACGGCACCGTTGAACGGCACCAACCTGGACTGGACAACCCGTTTCTTTGGCGAACAGGGGCTAAATCGAAATAAAGTGGTAGTACCTTCGCCCACCGCACCGGACGGACTCACCTCGCTATCTGATTGACGACCCCGTCGTGCTCTTCACCTGTGAACGACATATGCGTGTGCGGCCCGATGGTGTGACTGCTTTCGTGTTAATTTGTCGATGAGATAACGCGCGCGGTTTGGTTAAAAAAAAAAGCAAAATGACTAACAACGGCATGCTGGCATCTATGAACATCCTTATGGAAGATGGACACAAATGTTTCAAAATTGATAAAAATTCTTGCGCTGAAAAGTAAAATGCAAAACTAATGGCAAATAACATACAATTTGTGCTTTAAATTCAACAAAGTTAGAATGTAGCTGGACATTGTAGAACTTTGTTTTCTTTATAGTAATTTAGATTCTTTTCAGACTCTCAAATCATAGATAATTTTTTTTAACAATAACAACGGTTTTGAGGCATTATGATAATTTGATAATGTTTCGAATTATAAACGACGAAAAAGAAACTTGAATTTCGTAAAGATAAACACATTAAAAAATTACACTCAACAACTCGCTATATGGAGAGAAAATAATTTTATATTGATGGAAAAATATGTTGATAGGAAATTATACATGATAGACGAAATAGGCATTTAATAGCATATCTGTTCCTTTATATTATCTATATTCAGTGCTGTTATTTAAATATATTTAATTTATTTTTCTGTATATGTGTTACAGCAAGTAGCTACGCCGACGGTGGTGAAAAAGATTTTACGGATGAAACAGGAACAGCCGACGATGTTTGCCTGGGAGATCCGCGAGCAGCTCGCGCGACAGGGAGCTTGCGATCCCCAGAGCTTACCCTCCGTGTCGTCGGTGAATCGTATTCTCAGAGGTGGCGGGCTTCACACCGACATCCCGGCCCTCGAGAGCGGCGCATCCGGCGGATACACATCGCAAATGCCATCGAACGCTGGAGCTAGAGGTAAAGAAATCCACAGTGATATCAAAGAGATCAGGCGAATCCTTCGTTGTCCTTATGTGACGTTGATTTGTGGATCTGTCGGTTACTAAACTGAAGAGAAAAGGACGGATGGATAGTTCGGGCGCATATTTTCGTTGCAAAGCTTCGTGAGTCATTATACGTAGACAGAAGCCGCGTTGCTGCGAATGCACCATTACAGACTAATAACGCTTTAAACACCTGTCCCTAGCGTGGAATTGCCGCTGCGCGGCAACGGATCTTTTCTTTTTTTTTTCCTTTTTCCGGTGATTTCCAGAAGAAAGACGATAAATGTCCGAAATAGGCGGAGAAGAATAGCGAGAACGATCGTGACAAGCGAGAGGGAGGGAGGGAGGGAGAGAGGGGGCAGATCTCTCGAGATACCCCATTGCCGTGATTGACTCGTCAGCAAAAGCCACGCAGACCGGATAGGGCAACAGACACGCAACCCCGTGCTGTCGAAACGGAAAATTTAGCTCGCAATTTGTGCCGCTGCGGATGCTGGAAGCGGTGCTCAATTTATCGGCTTTGAGCAGCTAATTACGAAACGATCGTCCAAACTCTTTCGTCTTCATCTCTCTCTGAAATCATTTCGCCTACGAGTGACAGTTCTCTTTCTAATGTCTAGGAAGGAGCTCATTAAAATATTATTTTCAGACGGCACAAATATTACAATGAATAGTAGGAGCCAATCTCTATTAATAAGAACCATTTCTTAATAATAATAATGCTAAAAAATATAAACAAAATCTAGCAGTATAATTAAATGGATAGAAATTAAGGTAAAAATAATTTCGACGATCGAAATAGATTATAAAAGTTTTATATAAAATAGTATATTTTTTAATAAACAAATAAAGAATCATGGATTGCTCAACGTATATGCACATGAAAAAATGTGATTTTGACACTATTTGTACTTTTAAAGAGAGATTTTTTTTAATGGCTGTGAAACAACGTGAAAAACTGTAGCAGCTGCAATTGCTCTCTCGCAGATGCACTCATGAGAACGGATTATCAGCTATTCTATCCGGGTGCTTTAGGACCACTGCATATTTCTACGAATACCGGCAATACCGGTACGCCGTCGTGGAATCAGAGCTTCTACTCATCCCTCTATCAAGCGACGACCTTGCATTTGCAGCACGGCATGCAATCCTTCGCGTAAGTTTACTTTCCAAACGGAATTGACTCAACGAAATGACTTATTCTATTTTTATTTTGATATAATTAGTTTTACAATTTCACTTTCACAGACCTTTAGATGCCGAACGTTTGTCGGAACAGAACGGCGCGCAGAATCAGCTGGAGCTGAAATCGAGCTCGAGCTCAACGGCCGGTAGCGACGATTCTCTGGATAAAAGCGACCTGGATGAGAATCTAGTCGAGTCGCAGGACCACTACAAGTCCTTTCGGAGCACGCCGATTATCCTGGAGCTCAGCCAGAAAATCGGTAGCGATCGGAGCGCGTTTGTTAGGCACGGCACGCCCAATTCACACGTCACGAACTCGGACAATCCGCGCGAGAGCCCTGTATCGATCATCGAGACGTCGAAGCGGGATCCTCCGGCGTCGCACAGGATTCACGAGACGAAGAACGCGAGTCCAGGTACGACGATGACGACGAACGAGGGAGCGGCGAATCAGCCGCCGCAGCCGCAAAAGAAGAAGAATCCCTACTCGATAGAGGAGCTGCTCAAGAAGGACGAGAACAAATCCGCGTCCAGGAGGCCGCGACTGCCCAACATCGGCGTGGTCCAACCGTGCGGCATCATCGTGAGCAAGGAACTCTAAGGATATCGATCTCATTTAAGGACGTCGAGCGCTCAAAAAGCTAATATCGGAGAAAATGCACGTTGCTTCGCGTTACAAACTATAATCGAGATTCCCCAGCAATGAATTTTTCCTGCTTGGATGAACGTTATTGCAGTGTGAGCATACGCCGTTGGCCATAGGTACGTGTACGTAGTATTAACGGGTGCAAAGAAAAGCCGTTGATGAAAGTTGAGTAGCAGAAGATTTGAGTACCACTGTTACGACATGTGTACTTGAAAGTAATTTCTTTGCACCTGATGAGCCCTTGCGGATACAGTGAGAGTAGCAAATGTCCTAGGTGTCTAACTTAGAGTATTGACTAAGGAGTTTGATAGAAGAGTTTGAAAGATAATTGTTGAAGCTCCTCCTTCCTTCAAGAGTACGAGAAACAGAGACAGAGAGATCGTGGCTGTTCTGTGAAGTAAAATAAAAAGATAACGCCATATGTAATATTAGAATGGAAAAATCGTAGTGTTGACCATAACGTAGCGAAGTACATGTAATCCTCGTGTAAGTTAACTTATAATTAAATTATTTTCATTCCTCCCGTTCCGCGTTGCTAATCCCGACCGCCGTTTCTCGTCGGCGATCGGTACACGGCTGTTAACTGCTTCGAGACTCTAAGATTTCGCTTAACGCTGGGTAATTGCGTACGGCTGGCTTTTAAGACCGACCGAAAAGAAAAAGAGGCGCTTGGAAATCCGGGAGAAGTTTCCAATACTTTCACTGATTTATCTCGAATGGTCGATCGCGAATCACGCTGGCGGTGAAATATCAATTAACGTTGCCAGTCTTCCTCAGCGAGCGGTAATTATCATGCCGACGTAACGCATAAAAAATTCCTGGCACTTCCAGGCCAATCGCGTCACGCAATAAAATTCAACACTTGTACATTCCACCTTTCGCGACGAGTCTAAGACGTAAATTCGCGCCCACGTAATGACCGGCGTCGAACGCACGGAGAGATGGGGGAAAAGTCTCGGACGGCGGAAATGTTTTAAATCTAGCTTAGCTCGCTCGCGCTTGAGAGGTCGATGGATTCCTGAAATGCGCATCTTTGGCGGCCCGCTCGGCGACGGTATCACTGCTCCTCGGGAGAGACCGTCGAGCAGGCAATTATGCGCGTTCGCGTCCCCATTGTAGTTCGCACTTTAGAGCCCGACGCGAAATAGCCGCGCGATGCCGTTACACACGGCGGCGCGGGAATCGGGCAATTAAATGAAAGCCTAATAAACAAACGGCTGTAAAGCACACGGAGATGGAGATGTACACGTAAGAAGCCGCGGTGGCGGCGCAGTAAAGCCATAAACGGTACGGTTGAGGGTGTCATACGTGGACACGCCGTGTGTATACCTTGTAAAATACGACGATACGTCGCTCGCGTAAAAGACAGAGAGAGGAAAAAAGATGGAATTAAATAGCGGTGTTACCGAGCGGCCGGTAGGGCCTTCCCCTCCCCCTTCCTCTACCCCTTTGCATTTACAACGTTGTAAACCTTTGTATCTCGTTCCTCATCGCGGACTAATTAATGCACTATAAAACTCTAGTGCTTTAATGCCGAACGATTTGCTCGTTTTGCTCCCTCACGCCTGCCGATTGCATGCTCGCGGGCTATTTCGGGTGACGTCTCGATCTTGCAAGAAGCGCGGAAGAGATCTCGCGTTTCTCGCGCGCTTCCTTTCATTTATGGTTCTCTCGTTGAAAAACAAAAAAAAAAAAAACTCGCCGCCCGTACGACGACGACCATACGTGAAGGGAAACGCGGGGAAAATCTCTGCGCGCACACGCACCCCTGTACTTACACTGGCTGTCTCACGAGCGGAAGCGAATACGCTACCGCCCAAACCTCCCTTTTATTTGCCATACACGGAGATTATTAGAGCTTAAGATGAGTGTGGAACACGTCCTGGAAAGGAAAAGGCCCGTTACTCGTGTAGGCATTTGCCTCAAATATTTATTTTAGATTTAGACGTCGTCAAGAAAGCTATGAGCATTCCGTGCGTCAAATTATTTGTGGTTCGAAAAAGAGACAAGGTAAAATCCATAAATTTATGTATCCCTCGTCGTATGTCAGAAATGTTCGCGAGATTTCGCTGCGCAGAATGCTCATACAGAAATCCGATAATTAGAATAATAGTTCTGTACAATAATAAATGCGTTCGGACAGTCTCGTCGGTCCGCAAAGTAACTTTAGAAAATGATCTCTCTCGAGATGGAATCACAGGTAAGAGGAGAAAATTTGTTAAACACCGCGATTTAAACCGAACAATGACATTTCATTTAAATCGCAATTTAATTAACGATGTTAACGCGAAAAAGTTACGCGAAAATTACGAGTTTATCGTGCAGCTTCGAGTAATGCCGGCGCGGACCTACGGAGACCGTCGCGTAAAGCTATGCAAGTTATCGATTAAATAATACTCATAATACAAACTTATTCTGTATGATATCATTAAATACACTAGTCAAAATGATGTATGTACCGTGTTTACCCTTGCATGCCTTTATTACCCAGCGTGTTTCATGCGTACGTTAACGATCGCGAGGAAGTGACGGCGATGGGGGAATAGTCGCGTACCAAAGTGCACGCGTCGCGACTGATGTAGTCATTTTCGACGACTTTTACGATACCTTATGAATAGTCATTGATTTTTATTGAGCATTACGATATTGCACGGCGAAGCGGAGAATCTATTTACATGCAAATTATGCCTCTTTTATACGCCACTTCGTCGAAACAATCACGAGTCGCGGAGATGCAAAAGAGTGTCTCCACAGCTGTAAAATATTCACAGAGTAGTAGCTTCGTGATAAAAATTTAATTCGTAATTATTATTCTCGTCACTACATCGTAAAGGCACATCAATGAGTACTTAGAAACTTAAATAATTATATTATGTGAATAACATATGTTTCGCCCCGATAATACGGCACGGATTATAGTGTCTATAAAATTTCTAGTGTAATTTTCTTTCGAATTACCATTTAACTTACATTCCACATGTTTAAAACCTAATACTTAGTATACAATATTCAAAACTACAAACTTTCTCGGTTAATCTCTCTAATTAAATAAATGTATTGTATATTAATATAAACATTATAAACACGAGCATAAATTCTTAAAGTAGAATTTAAAAAAAGAGAGAAATAAATAGAAAGTATTCCATTTCTTTTTAACGAAAGGCATCGTTTCATAAACTAACATAATTTAATTTTGCATTTAATATTTTTGTGATCTTTATTATCTTTGTAATAATTGCTCGTAATAATTGCATATATATGATGTAAAAATAGTCTAAGGAAGACAGATCTTTTCGGCACGTATCGATAAGATATACTAAATATACCACACATCTACGTGTGGAAATGTTCAAGGCACGCAATAATAACATTCAGTCGTTGAATGAAACAGCTGCCAGTCCGCATCTGTTTTATACACACTTTTATCAGTGAAGTGAACAGAGATTCCATTCTTAGAAACTTAACATCGCGAAAGCGACGACCTAAGCAATTGCGCTTAAATTGCGCGAGTTCCATCAAAGTTTCACGCTCCGCTGTTTCATTTCTTATGTACAACATAACTCCTCCTCACGGTTATATACAGGCCCGTTTGATCCTCCGTACTCGCAACGGTGAGCTGTCCTAGAGCTGAAAGTTATGCTGCGAATGATTGAGAGTATTCGTGGACATGGTGTGCACCGGATGTGACGGCGCCGCTGTGTAGAGACTATGATGCGAGTGCGACTTCGCTCTGGAGAGTTCACTGTAGCGATCCTGTTCAGGCGGAGCCACCAGGAGGACCGGTCGCAGGGATAGAGACTTACGGGAACCAGCCACGCTTTGAGCTTCGTTCACGTAGCCTGGATTTACCTCACCTAAAACAAATGAAAAATTTACGTTATACTATTTGAATATTTGAATATTAATCTTTGCAAACCGCAATAGTCTTAATCCTTATGCGGACAAGCAGAATCTGCTAGATCCTGAAGCTTTTTCAGAAATTATACACAATTTTTTGTGTATCAAAAACTTATAGTTTCAATATTTGAAATTTAACAATATTTAAAATAAATATAATCTTTAAACAAAAAAGCTGCTTCTAGATCTAACAGAATTGGTTTGTTTTTATAGAAATTTAAAATTTTTTTGAGGAATGGAATCTTTTTTGAAAAAATTATTTGCTATTAATTACCTTTGTACAAGGATCCATTGTTGAAAGGTTCCGGTTGTAGCCTTACGTGTCTAGATGCCAAAATGAAGGCAAGAGCAGACAAGGTAGCTGCATCCAGAGCCGCAATTGCAGCGAGCGGTATCGCCCATCTCACAGCGCAGGCACCGGGATTGTATCTGTCAAAAGAATAATTTCTTGATTGCTATTTTTCCCATGTTCATTGTTATCGCGATTACGTTTCCAACATATAAGGCAATGCTGCTATTATTTATCGCTTCGCAATAATTTGCGTGTGAAAAACGCGTCTAATTGAGATAATTGATATGAAGATTCCTACAATAACAAGGCAAAAATTTTCTCGCTATAACGTCGGTTTTATTAACGAATTTAAAATTGTTATTTTTTAAAAGAATTTCTTTTTTGATATCAATAATTAGTTTAAAAAAGGTAAAAAAATGTTTGGTAAGTTCACGATGTGAATTAGCAAATGGAACTCCAGACAAGTTGGTAACAAAACTCAACTTATTTGAGTCCATCTGTTCTTTGGAGTAAAAATACAAAATTGCGGTTAAAGAAAATTTTTTTAATTTGATACCGCCTTTATATCTTTTTTTTTCACGTGGGCGCGAATCGCATTCTGCGCAAATACGCACCTGGATGCAGCTGCGCCACATACGGCGCGTATCACCGGCGAGTCCCAGCCGAGAGGATAGATGCATACACCGATTGCCATGCAAATCGCTGAAAAAAAAAATCTGAATGTTATTATATAAGTTACGTAAAACAATCTATACGAAAAGAACGGTTTTGCTAAAATATATAATGTAGTTAAATTTTTATACAGATCTAAAAATAATTCTATTAGATATCGATATCATCAAAATAATTATATAGAATATTCAAACTGGTTGCTAAAATTTTTTGCAGCGTTGCTTACCATATTCTACATAATTATTTTAATAGTCCAACAAAATTAGTGCAAATGTTATGTCTCTGAAAGCAGCTAGATAAATTATAAACGTTGCTCGCGTTGTAATTCGTGCGTTTACTCTCGTTCTTTTTCTCGAGATAATTATACGGCGCAGAAGCGTGAAGAAAAGTTGATAAACGTTGGGCGATCGATTCAGGACTTATTACGGCGGCGGATCTAATGCGCTTTAATAATACGGAAACCTCCTATCTTTTATAGTTCCATTACTTGTATCTACATCTCGCGGTCCAGATGCAACGGCAGGGGCGTGGATCACGCGTCTCTCGCATTTACACTTAATTGTGCAGGTGGCTATGCGGAGGCCGACAGTGAAAGGGACTTGTGAACAACCATAACTTTTCTGCCAGGCGTTTACCAGCGGGCCGAGGCGATATTGTTTCCCCGGCGCGGCGAGCAAGCGATTTCAATACGCGAATCACGTACTGTACTACATGCAACGAAAAACACGTGCAGCGATTGTCTTCACAGAACGCGGCTTTAATAATTTTGTTCGATTTCGTTGCACTCCACATTCATTGTACTTTCTATCTATTATCCCCTCGCAAATTTTCTATTTTCCCTTTCTTTGTTCGCGTTTTTACGGACTTGTTCTTTTTTCATCTGGGTAACTTGAAGTCTCTTTATTCTTGCTAATTCTGTTTGGCTTCGCCGGTTATACAATCCCCCGCGCGCATTACCATACTCTTGCTCTTTATACTTTCTAATGATTTTGTAATGCATCTCGCAATCTTCCTATATATATTCCAGATTCAGAGCCCGCTCTCTAAGTAAACGCAGCTATCATTGCCACGTCCCATATATACGAATAATTCCTGTAATTTATATACTTGAAAACTCATTTCGTTTCTCGTGGTGATACATTTTCCTCTTCGTGTTTCACAATACGGATCGAGCGCGACTCTCGAGGCGTGTGACTTTCACTGTCGTGACTCGAGTCTGACGACGACGGTGTAATGGTTTGCCTGCAATGAATTGCTGACATTGCCGAAACTTTGCTTGCCAGACGTAGGCTTGCGTAAGTTTATATTCGCTAAGGAAATTACACGCTCGTCAACTCGTTAGTCAGCATCTCTCATACCGTGCAATTTTCACAAATAAAACGTCTTATTACGCGCTACCGCGAGTTCATTCATTGTTGTAAAAAGCAAACAAGAAATTTGCCTTATTTTCAGCTAGTGGATTAAAGCGCAGCATGACAACTATACTAATTAAACATTCAAATAGAGCAAGATACATAACTTAGCAACTACTAAAAATTGATGCACAGAAAGAACGGTTTTGCTGAAATATCTAAAAGTTTAGCCTCGATACAAATCTGAAAATAATTTCGTTGGACCGTCGAAATAATTGTATATAGGACTCAAATTGTTAGAATGACAAAATCCCTTGCAATCTTATCCATCGTGCCCGAGCGTCCTATATAATTATTTTGATGGGCCTGAAATTATTTTCAAATCTGTGTCTAGCAAAATTTTCAGATACTTCAGCAAAACCGATCCTTCCATATCTCACCGCGTCATTAAGGTCATATAACTAATGAGGATCAAGATTAGAATGCAGCCTACATAGAGATAAAAGTGTTCTGTCCGTTATTATTCGTCTAACATCTTTATGAGCGTGTATTTCTGAATACGGGCCAAGTCACGGTAGATTACTCGAGCGATTCGATATCGACTCGCGCAGCGGCACCAGTTGGTTTATCATAGAGGCGTTGACGAACGGTATATGCAGGCTGGCTTGGGCACGTTATAACGGTCTATTCTACATTTCGCTGGGCCGCCACACGATTCGTCTCGGCGACCCGCGGGCGACGATCAGCCACGCGATTACAATTGCAAAAGGAGAACCCTCGGGTATGCTGAGAAGATGCCGCGCGATGGCAAGAAAACACGCCGCGTGTCCCGGAGAGACGCGAAGCGGATTCCCGAGCAGATAACGAGTCTAGAAATCGCGAGGCGGAAATGCTAAATGTTATACATGCGCCCGGATAATGCGAGCTATCTGGAGAAAGTATCAGCCTATTTAGCGCGAATGAGTTATATTCGTTTCCAATTATAATCAAGCGAAACAATGTTATGTATCTTAATCTGAAGAAAGCCCGTGAATCTGACAAGCGAAATATTTTATCGTAATGTCCTCTATTATTTTCTTTTTCTTATTTATTCTTCGGAGAAGAGCATCTTCATGCCTTCGTTCTTAGACGAAAAAATATAGAACGAAAAAAAGTACAACACGCGCAAAACTGCCTAGTAACTCTTCTAACGATTCCGGCAACGTGAATGTCTCTCTGACGACACATCATCCATCAATGAAGCGGTTATTTCTGCAACAGTATTATTATTATTTCAACCGTTACGCAAGCAACGTCGGACGATCCTGCGGTCACCGTGCGCTTTCTAGCCGAGTAAAAAGATCGGTGGTGCGACATTAATCACCGCTGAATAAATAGTCGCGGTCTGCGCACGGTAACTGCAAGAAAGACGCATCGCGCGCAGCAAACTTTTAATTATTTTGGCACACATATTTAACGAGATCTCTCCCGTCCGAGATCTCTCCTACGAGAGACGCGAGAGATTTTTGCAAAAGAGTTTTCGCCGGCGGCGTGCGCGGGACCGTGACACGAGAGCAATTTCCGGCGACGATCGGCGGAATCTCCGCGATCAGAGATGAATTCGATCGATAAATGTTCGCTACAATGAAGGCGCATTAAGCGGGGCCATTGCGTCACTTCCTGGCGCGCGCATCAGCCGCGATTTGTAATTACATCTCATTGATAAGGTCGAAAGCGCGGCCCGCTAGCAAGAAAATTAGCCCGTCTAATCGTCGCGCTTTCTAAAACAGTTCGCGCCAGTCGTCCTTTGCCGCGACATTTGCCATTTAGAAGTCCGATGCCTCCCGTGATTGATTTGAGACGAGATCTGACGATGATTTACCTGACACCACTTGCATCCAGGCGCACATGTAGAACACGGTGGTGCTCTGGCAGAAGAAGAACATGAGCATCGCACAGATCGCTAGTAGCGCGATTATCACCGCGATGCCGACTAGAATCGTGCTGGCTCGGAAGGGAACGTTGGCGATGGTCGACAGGTCGTCCAATCGGCCGATGCACTCCTCGCCTAGCTCACCTACATACATTAATTACGATACGTTTAGAAGTTAATGACACATTTAAATAACTGTCCTTCGGACTTCGGGAACGTGGACAAATGAAATCGTCGAGATAGCGAGTGCTTATACGTAATAAAGGCGGAAAATACGATGTTACGTTGTTACGATGTTGCCTTACGAATTAAAACAAATTATTTTAATTATTAGAGATAAACTAAATAAAAAAAATTCCCGATCGTCGGAAAATCGTCGGAAATTAAAAGAGTTAAAATTCTTTTTCCTTTTGCATCAAATGAAAATGTGTAAAAGTCGCAGGAACTGTACCATTACCGCCGTAGCTGCACCTGGTCCACAGACCGAATCTCCCGGGATTCTCGTGCTCCAGGTCGCCGAGCCATTCCGGGGTGACGAACGCGACGACGCCGATGATGGCGTAGCATATGGTGAATATACCCCACAGCACACCGATCGCCTTGGAGTTGCGGATGTAATTGGTCGCGTACATGTGCGAGGACTCAACGTACTCGATCTTCGAACCCATCTTCCCGATTCCGATCGCAGGTTTCCGTCAATGCGAACTCGATGCGACAGTCCCAGCCACCACCAGCACCACTACCACCACCGGCACGTTCAACAGCGATTCCTGCTCGCGTAACCGTTCGACCATAACACCACCTCGGCGAGTTCCATGCGCGGAACGGAGGCGACCGCGGGGATATCAAATCCGCCGATTAAATCGCGGAAGATTTCTGCGGTTATCACACCCGCGGGAGAAGGTCGTCGTACTTGGAACGTGCTGCTCTCCCTCGCGAGGTTCCAATTGTTCGACAACAATGGGAGATCGCGTCGCGTGTAAGACACGCGTGTCCGCTCGTCGGAGGTAACTTCCCGCACGAACAAAGAACCCGTACTTTCGCTATAACGATAACGCACACAATTACTACGACGACGACGATTTCGCGATCAAGCCGCTCACCCCTTCGCGAGTCCAATTGTGAATTTTCTGTCTCTCTCTCTCGTTTTTCTGTTTCACAATGGGTCTTTCTATTCACTTGCCAGGCCCAGTTTCTTCTCTCTCATTCCGTAACTAGCAAAATGATCGCACGTTCGTACAGATCGCGTCGGAACAACGGCTGCGCCGTCCGTGACATTTACGTTCAAACACGTTCACCAATTGTTGGCGTGGGTATCTTTCTTCCGCTCGAGCGACGTGCCTTGGAACGCAGAAGAATGCGTGGAGTGAGCTGTTAATAAAAGATTTCTCTTAATCCTTGTCAAGAGATGATTCAACTTGATTAATGATCATGAGTCTATTGATTGAGGATTACTCATTTCAATTCTTGGATAAATTGACACGAATTTAAACGAGATTTTATTAAGTGTAACAAGAGATCAAAGAATTACGTAAAGAACAAAATATAATTAACTCTATCGTTTCCATATTCAAAGAAATAAATAATCGACGTTTGGCCGCGTGCGAGTTTTCGGCCGGCAGAAAATGCAGCTTACCGTGACGCTCGGAGTGACGGCCACTTCCTTGAGAATCCGTGAAAGGAATCACGAGAGCATCGGTGACGTCAGCCACGTCAGGACTTTATTGGAATGCGCGTAAGAAAAAGAGAGAAGCGGGCCAAGTGGAAGGCACTGCGATCGAAATGACGACGAGAAATGCTACCGGCGTGATCGCTGGTGCCCTGCTGTTGCACGTCGCGAGGTCTTGCAGCACACGCGGCGACGACACATGCGACGAGCGACCGGCTACAAGGACGAGCGGAAAATGCGACTCGGAGGAAAGACGAGGAGCGCGATACACGACGACGGCGCGCCTCAAGATGGCCGTTCAGGTGAGCCCAGGTTGCCAGGTGAACGTGCGAGAAGAAGAGAGAGGGAAGGAGAGAAAGAGAGGGACCCGAGAGACAGAGAGAGAAGAGCGCCCGCCGTGCGGGGTCCGTCAGCACACGGTCCCCAGGCCAGGCGGTCGCGAAGAGAAAGGTGACACCGAAAAGAGGTGGCACACCGCGCCGTGTCGACTTTGTCGGAACGGATTTCTCCGTCTGGGCATAACGGATTCATTCGTTGGGACTTGCAAGTCTCGCAAAGAATTACACGAAGAATTCTCTGGCTAACAGAATTATGCACGTACAATATTTCTTAATATTTTATTAATCAGCGTTTGATGTATTTATCAGTCAGATCCGGGAAAGAACTAACTTTATGTATCTTCTCTGAAAAGAAGGAAATAATATTTATATGAAAAAATAAAATAATTATATGTTGAATATAATTATTTTCTTATTTTAGTGGCGTTTGAGAGTTCTAAGAAAAAGACATGAATATTTTAAAAAAATATCACATTAATATTTTTTCCTAAAACTTTTTAAACATATATAAAATTATATACATTATACATATATAAAATATTTACACACATATATTTTTTAAATAATTACACAATTATACATATATATTGATAGAAAAATATTTTTTTATCAAGTTTCTGCTTTAAATAATTATTGTACACTATCTTTTTTCTTTTAACATATTTATTAGCTGACTTAGCTATAGGTTTGTCATGTGTTATCAAATTCGAATTTGATGTAAAGTTTTTTATCGATCGCGCAAAGTGCATTTTCGACGAAATTGGTGCCCTCTCGCGACTTCCAATGAAGATTCGTAGCAATTCCGTATTAGAATTCGAAATCGAAAATGGCAAACCGCACGGTGAAAGATGCCAAGTCTATTCGCGGAACAAATCCGCAATATTTAATTGAAAAGATTACCAGATCTCGGATATACGATTCTAAATACTGGAAAGAAGAATGCTTCGCTTTGACAGCCGAGTTGTTGGTCGACAAAGCAATGGAGTTGAGGTTAGTATAAGCATAATATAACCTCTAATCGGTCTCTTTTTACCGCAATTATTTTTTATACGTTTAAGGGATAAATTTGTGGAAGAAAATTGTGCGAGAAGCATTTTCTAATCAATTATATTTGAACTTTTTTAGATTTTTAGGAGGAGTATGCGGCGGCAACGTAAAACCCACGCCGTTTCTCTGCCTCATATTGAAAATGCTCCAAATACAACCTGAGAAAGACATCATAGTCGAATTTATAAAGAATGAAGAATATAAATACGTTCGAGCTTTAGGTGCACTGTACATGAGACTGACTGGTTCTTCCCTGGACTGTTACAAGTATCTCGAACCATTGTTCAATGACAACAGAAAGCTCAGAATACAGAACAAGCAGGGCGTATTCGAGGTTATACATATGGATGAATTTATTGACAATCTTCTCAGGGATGAGAGAAGTTGCGACATAATTTTACCGAGGATTCAAAAGAGGCATGTTTTAGAAGAAAATAATGAACTAGGTATATTAAGTATTTTTTGTAAACTAATATTTGTATTAAGTAGAAAAAGTAACTGTAGATTTTTTAATGATTTATTCTTGTTCTTAGTTTCTGCTAAATTTAAATGTATAAAGTAATTGTATTAAAGAATTTTATAATAACACAAAAGAGAGAATGTCAACGAACATTTATAGCAGAATCTTAATGCTCTATTTTAATTATGTTATATATATATAATCTTATCTTACAATATTTGTAATCTTACAATAATTTGCTACTTTTTCTACTGAATATAGTCAATATTATTTTTACTTAGCCATCTTTCTTATATACTTATTTACGTTATACAGAAGCGAAAATATCGGCATTGGAAGATGACATGGATGATGGTATCGAATCATCAGAAGAAGAGGAAATTCTACCAATTAAAGAATTACCACGCAAGAGATTGGATGATCACGAGCGGGACAGAGATCGTCACAGAGATAGGGATAAGAGGCATTCCCGAACAGAGAAAAAATCTGACAAGGAAAAGCAAAGATCGAGAAGCAGAGAGAGGGACAGAGATAGAGACAGAAGAGAACGTAAACGTAGCAAATCACCAAAATCTCACTCATCGTCGCATAAAGATAAAGACAGGGACAGGGATCATCATAGAAGAGATGACAGAGAGAGGGAGCGAGAACGAGAAAGAGAAAGGGAGCGAAATCGTAGAAGAGAACGTGACAGAATTAGACATTAAAGTGATAATACAGCAAATTTTTATCAAGTTTATATAACCAAGGTAAATAAAAGATAAATCATTTTTTATACTCTTATCAACATCTACATATTTTTAGCACTGGTGACATTTACAAGAATTCGGTATTAAAATTGCACAACATGCATCCGGAATCGAATCCGTTGTAACGTATTCAAATTTATGTACATTTTCGCATTATTTGCATTATATTACAATTGCTTTATTAAATAAAAAAATAACGATGTCGCTGGACGAATAGTAACTATATTCCTGCTCTCGAAAACTTACGACGAAGATATTTTTGGAATTCTTCATACATCTCGCACATTTTCGAAATTTGGTCAACAGATATTTCTATCAATCACATATATCATTTCTCTCTATATATAATAGAAACAAAATGCTTGGCAATGTTTAAAACGTAGGCGAGTTCAGAATGAATAATCTCTCCTCTTCCTTCTTTATCCATTTCAACAGTTTGCTCACTGCCTCAATGGCATCTGGTTTTGTTACTAGAGGCTCAAATGTTACATACAACTCGAAACCAGAAGCCACCTGAAAGTGATAATTTTCTTTTTAATTGAAGAAAAAATCTCTAAATTACATATAAAAATCTTTACTCACCCATGCCAACATCGTTTCCTTATCTAACTGCTGAAATATAAGTTTCAACGGTCGACTAGGGGAATGTAGTCTGTGATGCAAACATTGATAAAGTCCCAATAATCTGAAAAATATTTATTTTAAAAAAATATCTTTTTATTCGTTTATTATTATTAAAAAGTTGATATTTTACCGTTCTATCTCTTCATCCGTTGTATAAGGCGGTTGAAAACCAGGACTCCAGAACTGAGCGGTGCTTTTGCATTTATATAAAACGTGTCGCATCTCAGGTAATCCAATGTCAGCAGTTGTTACTGTTGGTTTGTTCATAGACTCGTTTATTGCTTCCAGACAGTTTATTCGTCGCAATTTCTCCACAATTTTCTACCGACACAAATATATTTATTGATAAATCGACTTTTATGCTATTTATCTCTCGTTATTTAATCAGTTTTACTTCTCGTAATAATTCTTACTTGTTTGGCTTCTGATAGCACGAAAAACACGTCCCTATCAACGGTGAGTAACAATAAACATGCCTGACAATCTTCTGCCAAATATGATACATGGCCGTGCATATATCCGTTGGAATCGAATTTCGGTAGGCATATCGGCGTCCAGCTCTCAGCAGTTTTCAGTGACTCGGAACTGTCCACTAGATTTTGTATTATATGTAAATCCATCGGGTGTAGGAAAAATTTATTCATTCTAACTAGTGTAACCAATTGATTGTTAGCTAGAAGTATGGCAAATACTAAGTTCTGAAAGACATATCTCTCTTAATAAAACCAACAGTTAAAATTGACCTCACAAACACGTATACATAGTAAACGTTTTATACCTTGATTTTAGCACAAGTCTGAATAATGGTCTGTGTAATGGAACTTCTCATGGAGGGAAGCAAGGGCAAACATTTGATGGCTCCTAGAAAAAATGCTGGCTCTCTGTCCATAAAGTTCAGTAAATGGTCTATCAGTCTTTCACTGCCACTTAATAACCTCCGTAGATCAAAATTTCTTCTTTGATCATATACTCTATTTAACTGGGACTGTGTCAACACAGAGATTATCTGATTATATACATATCTGTAATTAAATACATATCGGATGTAAAAAATCTTACTGAAAAGGCACAAAATACCACCTTTAGAAAAATAACACATACGTTAATTGTAAAGTGAGCTGAGGTACACTTTCCAATGTTTTGGATACCGCCACTAATATCAACGGGCCCTTCATGACAAAAACAAAGTTTGTATCACCGGCGTGCACCGATCTTATCATATCGCTGCCAGCCTGAACGAACGACACTAAGGCCTGCATGACTCCCATGACTGTGACTAGCTTGTCCTCTGAACTGTATCTGGAATATATCGGCTTCCCCGCTTGACTGAGGATAAAAATATGCTTCTTTTGCGCCAGCCACGTCTTGCAACGCAACGGGTCCCCGTCTGTAATATTACTTTGACCCAAACGGTGCGCGACATCATCCTAAAACGTGATTCAATTCATTCGGTTTACGTTCAGAATATGATCTATGGTATCAGAATGCATTGCAAATTTAAGAAAGAAAAGGGAGGAAACTCCTAACCATCTCCGCGTCATCTAACGAAAGACTTTTCTCGGATTCTTCTCGCGAACTGGCGACGGCAGCGGGGGCGACGGCGGCAATAATAGTAGTAGTGGTGGTGGTGTTGGTGGTGGTAGTGATAGCGGGTGTCGCGGAAACGTCGTGCACGACGTCCTCCTGGATCTCGGAAATATTGCTAGTAGTGCTCTCCTTTGTCTGCCTGTCGCCGTCGATGCTGCTGCTCATCTCCTGCTCGTACTCGTCGAAGCTGTCGGTAGTGACGAGCATGGTTTCCGTAGAGGCGCCGGGCTCGATCCCGGGCTCGGCTATGCCGCTGTCGATTGACTCGACAACGATCGGCTCCTTCGCGGCCATCTCTGCAACAACCGCGACAACGTCACCGACAACTCCGCGTTACTCCGCGATCCTCGCCGACGCACATTTAACAGCGGCACTGACGGCAAAACGCAACCCGACTACCCGACACTCCCCGACACAGATCAGCCGCCATTCCGCGTTAATTCATCGCGGGACCGCTAGGTGCGACGAGGAATTTCTCCTAGTTTATGACACGAAAACAATGCGACGAGCACATGATGCTGCACTTTCTAAATGAATACAATCAATTCCACGACAAGTTCACGTATCGTTCGTTATTGCATCGGCCTCTGTTACGTACGATTTCACATGGCTCGCGTGTCTATTAACGCAACGGCACTTTAAACATAACATCGTACCTGCACAACATCGCACAATTCGAATTCTGAACATGCGAGACACGTACGGTGTCAACAGAACGTCTAACTGGCGCTGGAGTGGCGTACGTGATTGCTGGCAGGCAGACTCGGCGGTACTCGGCGCTAGTCGGCGCCACTCGGCGTTGCTAGGCGACCGACTTGTTGACTCGCCGCGCCTGCGCCGACTACCGCCGAGTCACGTACGCCGCTGCCGTCGCCATATTGCTCCGCGCTCCAGCGCCGATCAGACGCTCTGTCGACTCCGTGCGTGTTCGTGCGTGTCTCTGCGTGTCTCGCGTGTTCAGAATTCGTATTGTGCGATGTTGTACAGGTACGGTGTTGCTAGCAAACGATACGCGAGTTATGTGAGATCGTAGCAGAGGTCGTATTCACGTGTAAAGCGCGTTTGTTTTCGGTTTCGAGTGAAGTGTTCGCGTGCGCGTTCGAGCAAAGCGTTTGCTCGAAGGGAATACGTTCGCGATAATACGGTAGAATATCGCGAGTGCCAATTAAATGAAGTGCTACTAGTCGTCGTGCGAGCACAAATAGAAAATTCTCGAAACGAATTTATCTCCGTTTGTTGTATCTCGGCGCGTAATTTTCATTCAACCGCTTTCCTCGGCCTGCGTTTCCATGAAGTTACGTGACGTCACTTCACTTTCGTGCCATTGATTTTCGCCGCCAATCAGACGAGCCGTCCTTTTCACATATTTTTTCAAATGTAACGGTCGCGCCAAGTGAAATTCTCGCACACGGTTTACGTTTTACTCGTGTATGATATATTATCCATAATATCGGGAGTGCCGAATAAAGTATCGGGTGATCGTTATTAATGTGCGGTTCGAGAATAGCAGGATGATGTCAGCAGAAAGCGGCATCCATGAAGCAACTTGGTATATACTATTTTTTCAAGCGATACATTTTGTGTGCTTTCCAGCAAGACATTGTAACACAGTGTCTTGCTGGAAAGCACACATTTCTTTACCTGCTTTTGCGTTTGAGTTTAGAAATAATATTTATCACATTTTCAGAATCAAAATCGGGAAAGGAATGTACCAGTAGCAGCAGCAGCAACAGCAACAACAGCAATTGTGAGTGAATTTTTATCAAATTAATTATCATTGAATTCATATCATGTATATGTGGAACAAAATGATATGTGATAAACATGGTGCGAGATAAAATATTGCTCTATTTTAAAAGAAAATTATCACCAAATTGATTGATTAATTAAATACTTGGTTTTTCATTAATATTCGTAACGCTTTAAATAAAAATAATAGCATATTAGAATCTTTTAATAATGAAACAAGAAATAAGAAATTAATTCCAATGGTAAGACGTATTTTTCTAATGCTGAATAGATCTCGTAGGTAGCAATAATTTCATAATGAAAAGAAAACTAAAAGCTTATATTTTGCAATTTTATATTTCTAATACCAAATATCCAATACATTTTGCTTTTACAATTACAATGCAAAACTTAGAAAAATTTAACATTCTTCTAACAGTAAAAAATGTGTAATTTATATCCAAAGTAGGGATAGTTTTACCTAAATGCAATAGATTTTAAACAATATGATTTATAAAAATTACTATTATTAAAAAATAAAATCATATTGATTAAAAGACATGTATTTATGCTGTCATTTACGCAATAAATTAATAAGAGAGCGATTCAATAAAATTTATCGTATTTCATATCAAAAGTATCAGCTTACAAATACTTCATATATATGATTTATTGATTGTTAAAATGGGTGGGTTAAATATGAATAATAAAAGTATCGATTAGCATATGATAATTTGTAAAGTATGCTGCTATAAATTATATGTATATGGGAGTAACATATATATATCATCACGTAAACTGTATTTTATATCTCTGACTAAAAATTCTTCATCCTGAGTTCGGCAACTCGATTAAAGGTTTTACTCGAAATTATGTGAATTTAATAAATTTACAGACTACAGTCATAAATAATAAAACAAAATTGTCTTTTATAAACTGAATAAAATTTTAGATTTGAATACATATGTCTAACATATCTCACTTAATTTGCATTATATTTTATTATAACTGAAGTACAGATAAATTTTATTTATTACAATGTTTTAAAGACTAAATTGCAAAATCCGTTTTTTAGTAAGGGTTACGGCTTCATAAAACGCAAGCCAAAAAAGTCATGGCAAAATATTACTTCTATAAAATACAATGTTTGAATTAAAAACACAATTTACATTTATAACTAGTAAGGAGGAGATATTATTTATTAAAATACTTTAAAAAATTAAATTGCAACATTTGACTCTTTAGAAGCTTTTTTTAGTTTCATAAGAAATAAGTTTAATAGTAAAATTTCTAACAAGACAAAATATATTGGATAGAGATATATGTATCTATATTTTTACATCGAAAATGAAATGTATAAATGAATTAACCCATTCCTATGAACCCTTTAAATAATCGCGCGGTACTTAATGACATTCTCTATGTTTTGTGGCAGTTAAGAAATAAGTTCACGCAAAGTCACCGATTGTAAACGAAAATAGTAATGGAAGAATGACCGCTGTTTGCAGAGAAAATTCGTAATTAAAGAGATCCTCTTTGTAATTTCAAGCAAACTTTAAGCAGTACGACAACTACAGTCCAAAAGTAGAGACTTTTGGACTTGTTGCCATCAAATAAATATGTATTGGGATTCGACTTGAATATAATAATCTTCATTTCACTGCCACGCGAGATTCAAAGTGATACTTACACTAGTCAGTAAATTGATATATGTACTTACAAAACTTAATACATTTTAAGTAAAAAATATTTTAATCAAATCTACATAAAAATTAAATCTAGAAAGTATCAATTTACAATTTATTATTTTAAAGTCTTATTATTCTAAAATATTTATTAAACAGTCGTTACTAATGCACCTATTGCAGTAATTTTACTAATATAAGTCAAATTCATTGCAAAATTTATTTTTTTATTTAATGCTTTTTACATTTTAATAATATATTGCTTCATGATCACAAGTACAACAAGAAGTTATCACATTCATATGGGATAAACAATAACAGATAAACAATACATCTAAAAGTGTATCATTTTTACAACAAGAAAAAGCTTATGTTTCATCTGTTCTGTATTCTGTTAAACTTACAAATTTGATGTGAAAATATAAGTATCTTATCCATAAAATTTTGTAATAATTTAACAATTAAGTATGTGTCATTACTATTTTTTCCCTTCATTTTAAATTTATTGTAATACACATAATAACGTAGTATCATGTAATTGCTACATAATTGCTTCTTTCTTGTTTTTAATACTTACGTACATTTTTTAAATATTGCGTATTAACAATATAAAAAGGCACTTTCATCGAATTATTTCGCATTAACAATTTGTGAAAAGTCGTATTATAAAGTATTTCGCAATATCTCACTCATTGTAAATTTTTGTCATCATCAAATAATAAAAAACATGGTATTACTCGCAACCTTGTAATAGCAGGCTCAAAATTTGGGTCAAGTTAAAGCGAAGATCTATAGAAACTTGCAGCAGTGTCGAAGTCACCCTGTAAAAAAAATACTAGTTAATACGAATAGTTAAATCTCTGTTTCATTATACAGTTAAGGCCAAAAGTATTACGTAAAAATATTTTTTTATTCATCTGATATTCTTTTATTTGGGTTATTTTCAAGATTAGAAATGTTACTTAAAAAAAAATAATGCGTTATTACATTATCGTTATTTTTTGTAAAAAATAATTTAATATTATTATTTAGAAAGTAATAATTCTTTATCTTATCTTTTTGTAATGTTAAAGTAAAATATTAATTTTAAAATATATTATTTAAAAATATTAAAACTTAAAACTCTAAATATATAATATATATAAACTTTCTTTAGATTAAATTTATCTAATAATTCTTCTCTAATTCTTTATAATTCACATTAATATTTTTATTTTTTATATACTTATCTTTATAAAAATTTAAACTCAATTTGTAAACGCAAAAATTATATTGAAACAATGTTTTATCAAACATTGTTTTTAAAGATTAATGTCATTATTCGAAACGCGTTTCAATTTCTCTATCAATAAGAACTAAAAATTTGTAATTTACGTTATATGTGTGTGTGTGTGTGTGTGTGTGTGTGTGTGTGTGTGTGTGTGTGTGTGTGTGCGCGCACACACACACACACACACACACACCGCATATGTATATACATTTTTTAATTTATACATACCGACTACATACATCAAGTTTTGTCATATAAATTTGTGAAATACAAATAGAGAAGCGGCCCAGTCTTTATATTTAAGCTCGTCGCATTCATCTTTGTTCGGATAGTAGGACTCTTTTTGATTGTCAGATATCTTATTGGATGAGTCAGTGTATGTACGTAACATGTCCTTCAATATAAAAAATTTATAAATAATACAAAATAATACAAATTATAATTTTATTTATAATAAAATTATACAAGTATAAAAAGTATTTATGTATAGATCATCTCAGGGATTTGTAATTTAAATATATAAAATAATATACAATATTTTTATGATCTTTAATTTTGTTATGACTTTTTAATTTTGTTATCATTTGCTTACGTAATTTATGTTATCTGAAATTCTAGTCATATGCACATGTGGCTCGTCTAGTTCAGTTGCGCTATTAGGAAGTAATAATGAATGTGTAAGACCTTGGCGCGATTGTTCTTTTTTATTGTAATATGATATGTCCAATAATCCAATTTTATGACTACTCCAACAATTTATCCCTATAATAACAGTTTTTCAATATCAACAAGCTATAGTAGAGAAAATTCATATTCCATTTTGGAAGAAAATATTAAAAGATACATCTAAATCTGAGACATTGTGTATGTTAAATAAAATCAAATAAAATAAAATCACATCTAAAACAGGTAAAATAATAAAAGAAGTATAAATAAATAACAATAATTTTTATTATTTTTAATATATACTATGACACAAGAAAAACTAGTACATAACAAGACAAGATAATGACAATACAAAATGCATAAGTCAAAATTATTATTTTTTACTAAGTTCAAACAAAAATAAACACCAACATAAATTCAAAATAATATCAAATAAAACATACGATTTTTCTTTATTCAATTAAAATATAGGTAAAAAATAGTCTTTTTAAGTATTTTTAAGTATTTTAAAAATATTATATGTAGAATTAATTCTTTCTATGACACAAAATTTAATATTCTTCATGCATACCTGCACAGCATTAATTCGTAAGGCTTTGTCCGTAATTCTTATAGCATCGTCAATTAAACCTATTTTATGGTGTATCAAAGCTATACTAACTAAAGGTACATCTTTAAATTCTTCAGGAACACTTTCCAATGTTAACTGCAAACAATCTAAGGCTAAACGAGGTTTTCCCATTATTCTCCAATGTAAAGATGCAAGCATAGACAACACCTATGGAGCTGCGACCTGTTTTAACATAATTTTCTCATCAGAATATTACAGTTATTACAGTTATTATAATAACAAAATTATTAGAAGCGTTCGAAATTAAGCATTTGTGAGATCAAATCGTATCAAATCTTTGATAACATGTTTGAAATTGAATTGAATCAAATCTGAAATTTTTATGTTAAATCTTTGATATGAATCAAGTTTGAGTCAAATTTTCAAAGGATTTACATACTAATTTAAAAATAAAATTTTCAGTAACGTTGCAGATCCTTTTTAATAAATAAGTTAAAAAACAATTTCAGAAAATAATTATAAAAATAATGCACTAAGTAAAAATATATAATAAATATTAGATAATAAGTATAAAAGTGTTATATGAAAAATAAATATTAAACACATCGTATAAATTATATCGTATAATGTTACTGTCGAATAATACTTTAATGTATTCATTATAAAAATATAATGGAATAACATTTATTCAAATTTTATTTTATATTTTAGAAAATTATGATATAATCACTCTCTCTCTCTCTCTCTCTCTCTCTCTCTCTCTCTCTCTCTCTCTCTCTCTCTCTCTCTCTCTCTCTCACGCGCGCGCGAGAGAGAGCAGAGAGAGAGAGAGAGAGAGAGAGAGAGAGAGAGAGAGAGAGAGAGAGAGAGAGAGAGAGAGAGAGAGAGAGAGAGAGAGAGAGAGAGAGAGATAAATAATTAAAATAAGTAATCGATTTGAAATCGAATCATAAATGGTTTGAAATTCTGAAACTATTCAAAATTCGAATATCGTATACATTTAAAAATAATCAATCATACCGTTTCAATTGCCGTTAAAATTCTTTGATCAATTTCTGCCAAGTCCGTGGTATGAACCAAATTATGTAGAAATGGTTTTAGTGAAGTATCTGACGAATGCTGCTGCATAGTTGCATCTAATAATGTACGTGTAATATATCGCTCATTAAACGACTTTGGTGATTGACATATCGGTGGATGCCATGATAACGGATACTTTTTCCATGGTTCTATGTTAATCAATTCATTCACGAACAAATGTGTCCTAATAACATACAGAAAGATATATGTTATAATTAAAGTATTACATATCATAAAGTTTAAATACAGAAAAGTACGTACGCATAATCTTTAATTGTTTTCAGGTGCTAAATAAATAGGTAATATTACTTTCCATCTCCGAACATCAGCTCTCAGGTTTCTCTCTGGTTGCGTATTTGCTTGTAAATATATAAATAATTTGCATTACGCAAACAAACGCATATAAATTGCATAGACTATATTTTACATGTCATCTGTGCAAACAATAAATCCACAGAAGATTGAAATTTTATTAGAAAAGTAGTAAAAAGTATATTTTACTTTTTTATTTTAGAAATACCAAAGTCAAGTATATTAACATACTTCTGTAACTTAATTATTTCTTTATGTATCGCGTTTTCCAATTGATAACAATTTACATTGCTCACGTTGTCCAGTCTGATGAAGATTCGTATAAACAATATGTAAACAATATGTAAATAATTCAGGTAGAATAATCTTGAAATGTACGGCACTCTGCTCCTGCTGATTAGAGCACGAAAGAAAACTGCAAAATATTGCTTACAGGTTTCACAAGCATCAGCTATGTAGTTCAATATTGATATTTTATAGCGCAGAAACACTTCGAAACAAAATCACAGCTGAGTCGTGGCCGTCGTTACGCCGGAGAGAAGGGGGGGATACACACATGTCAGTCGCTCTGTGCCGGCAGTTGAGTCAGCTGAGTGGTCGTCGGCCACGCTCGGCTATTTCCGTCACTGCTTGCCCGACCGGCCGGCCGTATAGCGCTTGTAGCAGATACCGGCATAACGCGTGACGTTGTCTGCAGTTTGACGTTGTTTTAAATCGTGCGCGGGGAACGGTAGACGCGACAAGTGTTCGCCGGGTAGCTTCGTCTCGTGTCGACGTTCCTGCGACGTTCGTTCGGTGTTTGGTGACGACACGGCTCGCAGAATGGGTGTCACCGTGTAAGTAACACTCTCTACACGATTCCTGCCAGTCGTGGCGTTCGGCCGCGTACGAGGAAGAGAAATGTGCGTCGCGTTTCCCTTCCACCCGCCGGTGAAGGCGCAGAGGTTATGTCGCACGTGCCGCTCCTCGGTCGTCGCGACGCGGAATCCGCGACATTCGACGACGCTCGTCTGATCTGTTAAGTGATGAGAGACTGATTGTTTGCATGTGCTGTCGACAGGTTACAGCAGTACCCGATGATCGAAAACCGGACCGGGCCGCAGACGATCGAGTTCCTGACAAAGAGGATCGTCGCCCTCGGCGCGGTGCAGGCGGGACAATTCATGGTGGATTGCGAGACGTTTATGTCGCTGCCGCATATTGGTAAGTTTTTTATTTCTTGCATAATTTTGTGTCCCGCGAGTTTCATAAGTTCGAAACTTCGCAAATTTCGCGTTCTCAGATTTCGGGTCGTAGCGCTAGCTAGTTCGCAGATGTTCTTACAGATGGCTGTTGCTTGGCCGTTTACAGCCGAGCTCCGCTCCATAACAAAATTATTTATTGTTATTTGCAATTTATTGCAGTATTTTTTAGGTATTGCACGTTATTATAATGCTCTTTCTATGAATAATTTTTTCTTAGACAAAATATCACTACAGTGGCTCTCTTTATTTCATATTGAGTTTATTGCATATAAATTAAATTAGTACAGTTCAATTTGTTATTAATTTATATTTAGGCTCTAAATATAGTTAGAAATCTCGCATAGCTGAAGATCCTTAGGCGTTATAAAATAAAACAGAAGATACAAAAGACAAAATGATAAGAAGCAACGAAATTTCATTGGAATTATAAAATATTATTAAGAAGTTAGTTTATTATCTATTTTTCTCGTTCAACATTCTGTCCACGAAAATACTAAAGATCTTTCTATATAAATAATTTAACGGTATTTTTATAATACATCATTTAAAATGTCTTGAAATTTTTACGAAAAAAAATTTTATTTATATAAATACGAGAGATTTCTACATAAATAATTTAATGGTATTTTTATAATACATTATTCAAAATGTCTTGAAATTTTTACGAAAAAAATGTTTATTTATACAAATACGAGATTTTTCTATATAAATAATTTAATGGTATTTTTATAATACGTCATTTAAAATGTCTTGAAATTTTTACGAAAAAAATTTTTATTTATACAAATACGAGAGATTTTGTAAAGTTGCATTCTCTCAATATAGTTTAATTACAGAACGTTTACGGGGTTCGGGCAACGAATTAACAGATAAACACTAATCTTTTCTCTCATAATTTGTCTCTTTTGGCGTTTATACACGTAGAACTCCATGCAAAACGCACGCGAGTGTTGGTTCCGCCGGAAGTGTCGTTAGCGATCGTATATCCGATATACATCGTTCATCGTATTATATTTCTACAGAGGTGTAAAACGTAAACGCTAATAAAATCGCTTAAGTACAATACTTAACGTAAATATACGATACAATTATACGATTGCCGGTCGAGAGAGTATTGTCTTTCCTCCTGAGGCAAATCCGCCGTCGTCGTCGGCGGCGAGATCGCGTTTGTGCTACTCGTATATTATTTTAATTAACGAACATAGTGGCCGGTCTCTAAAATAAATCAAAGAAACGCTCTTGCTTGGTGTTCTCGTTACGTCGAAGAGATAAGCATAGGGAGAATCGATATTCTCTATATTCGATGATAGAATTCGAGTTCGTACGTTCGCGAGAAACCGACGTGCAGTCTTGTCTCGTCGCAGAAATAATTCTTACATAATATTATTATACGCTTCGTCGCGTCGTTCAAGCTGATTTCCCTGTCGCGTTGCACTGGGGGACGCAACGATAGAATAGTGTATAATCTAAATATTAACTCTGTGTGAAGGTACAAATACACAGCTATGTATATTCCTAGGCATCATTACAAAAATATTAAATCTAGCAAGCGAAGCTAAACGTGGCTCGTTATAGACAAGATCGGTGTATATATATATATATTTTTTTTTTTAAATCTATCTCCGTTCTCTCTTTTCTCTTTCTTCTTTCTTTCTTTCTCTCTCCTTCTCTTCAATGAAAATACGTCTTCGTAATTTTATTATCTTTGTTGATATAATATGAATACAATATTTAATCATCTTAGCGACGGCCAGCGCTAATTCCCCATTTGAATTATTTATTGTCAATAAAATTGTATAGTGAATTTATTGTCGATAAATAGAATTATAATGTGATTCTTCCTGCGAGAAACTTTTCCATCACGTCAAGATATAATCGCGTGTAATAAGTAAATTCGAATTCCTAGATTGGATTCCTACCTATGTGTAATCCGGTTGCAACACGCGCTAAGTATGCGTTTTAAAATTCGCTAATACAGATTAATATTTCGATCTCGACATTCCTTGCCGATCTCTAACGGTCCGCTCGATTTTCAGTTTTGCATAAAGGGATAAATCTATATTGGCATGTCTAAAAGCTGCATGTCATCGTTATCCACTCACTCTATGAATTTTCTCGCACACGAGGGCACACATATCCGCATATACACGCGATATAAGACATCTATTTATCGGGACTATAATGATGATCCTAAAAAACATGCAGTAATGCGAAATCTGATTCTGAATTTCACTATTACCGCTACATATTATTACGACGAATTTTCAATTCACGAGAGTGCACAGTGCAGATTTTTCTTTTATATAATTTAACATACCTACAAGGAAAGGGCATGGGGGAAGGAGACGAGATTTTCTTTCTTTTCTTATCACGTGGAAGATCTGACGCAATGTGGTCGCTGCGAATATTCAATATGCCACTCGGCAAATAGTAAAGCTCGCTTATTCGGCGCGGTATACTAAGAACGAGATAAATCTTATCGCAGAAAATTTTTACAATTTACATAAAATTCGGAAGTTGACTCGTACATTCTAACGTATACTCGTTTCACGAGCATTGCACCGCGTTAAAAATAATTACAGACATTTATATCCGATACTATATTTATAAGCCCTTGAGCATGAAATATATAGTGCTTTGAAAACACATACCACAGTAATAAATAAATACCACAGTTATCTTTTGACTATCTTAAACGTTCATAAATCTATTATTAATTGAACAAATTGCACTACACTTAGATAAATTCGATTGTTATTTGTAGCAAAAATATGATTCGATTACCAAAAGGCTTACACTTAATGTAAACAATAAAAAGTAATCGTACCGAAAATTTTTCACAATAAAGTATTAATTGGAATACGCTGGTATATATTTTTTCAGAACACTTTATGTAACATATTTTTGTATAGGAAGGTGCGTGTATTTTCTTCTCGTAGACAGTAATGCCGATGCCGATATATTATTCTTTACATGATATGTCGTTTTCCGAATTTTACGATTTTGGCAATATTATTTTTTCCTCCGTATCATATACGTTGTTTATTTATGTGTATAAAAAGTGGAATGTATTTTACGAATCGATATAGTTTGCGCAAACGCAGAGATTTTTCTCATCCCCCGCATCGATCGATTACTGTTTACAGAAACACGCGAAAAATATGTAGGTATACAGGGATTTGATGTGCTTTCGCAACTTCGTTACGCACAGGATATGGCAGGGATATGACTCACGGGTACGATAGACAGTTACAGATATGAGAATTTGTGGCCCGCGCGACGAAAAATTTTCTTTTTGCACTGTGTTTTAAATTCATTGTATTATACTATATTTATTATTTTGTTTTTCACTTGTATTATTATAATAGATATAGATATAATAGATATTTTAAGAAAATTTTTCACCGCGACGATTATCACAGATACGAACTGTGATCCGCAAAATTTAATTTCAACTTCTAGCAAATACTTCGTCATGGATCTCTCTTTCTCTCACACACACACATTCTTTCTCTCTCTTTCTCTCTCTCTCTCTCTCTCTCTCTCTCTCTCTCTCAACATTATTCTACAAACTATATAAAAATATAAAATACGTCATGGAGATATATTTTCGTCTAATCGCGATTTCGCCATTCGAATACTTTTGAGTCACGCTTTTGAGAAATGCAGGAAGTCGTCGAAAGCAGAAGACTTAGATAATGAAAATTAGTTGTAGATGAGAGGAACGCCCTCATATATACATATATATATATGCATGTATGTATGTATATTTTTACTAAATATATTTAGTATAGCTGCTTTCAACGTTACACGTAATACGTACGCATGAACTCTTAATAAAGCGAATTTCGCTCTATCGGGTTCGCGAAATTAGCTTTGTGGTATTGTCGAGAATTTATTTGTCGGCTATATCTCACGTCATCATACGGTAATTGCGTAAGTTCCACGAATACGATAGAGACATATGTATATAATATACAATAATCAATGTACACAATACGCATCTTATATGAAACATCTGTAGATATATCTAGAAATCGATATTGTCGTAGTTAAGTCATCATTGGCGCCTGTGCTATGCAACGAGGCCTCCCTCGATATTCTGAGATTAGCAAAAACGTATTTTGCTTACGTCTGCGAAAAGTATTATATATATACTCTACGTATTGTCGCAATTTTTATCTTGATTACACGAATGCCCCTGCAGCACACTATTTGGCGGTAAAAACATCACTTTTTCGGATCTCGGTAGTTTTCCTCTACCTTCTCTCTCGAGGTCTTACATCGCGATAAACTCTCGAAAGAAAACGGTGCTCAAACACACCATTAACTGGCTGAAAATAGCAGCAGAAATCATTACATATTGACTATTTTACAGAAAGACTAGCTTGGCAGTCTACGAGCAGTCTATCGAGCCTTCTACTCTAAGGACTCCGTTAATATCGCTTACTCGTGATATATATAATCATTAGCGATTTTTTCGCGTAAGATATATTGTCGCGCTTTCTTACTTGAAAAGTACGGTATACGAGAACATTGCGATTTGACGCGAGTGAGCTTTAAATATTATTAAAAACATGTTAACAAAGAATATAATCTGATGAAAAAAAGAACCGTATCTCCGGAGAGTAATATAAAGCAAATAATGGCAAGTGAGAAGTAGTTTACATATTTCGTAGATTTTATGTAGATCTGATGCTAATATTATTTGGTATTGTTTTTGATCATTTTTACATTTATTGTTTACACCTTGAAAAATATCTCAAAGAGATTCGATATCTTAAGTAGATAATATGGAATGAACATAACAATTTATGTCGTATATTAAATAAAAAATTAATCTAGTTTTGATGACTTGTAAAGAAAAAGAGATATTACGTATTTTTTTTAGAGAAGTAACATAAGAGCAATTTGTTCAAAGTTCGATGATAATTTCATTAATCAGTCAAAAAATGATTTTATCGTTAAAGTCAGGCGTGAAGGTAAATTGTGAGATGACTTCTCGGTCGTTTTCTTTGTACAGATTTTTCTCTTTTTTTTCCTTTTTTTATCTCGATAAAGATATGTTATTATTAAGAAGATATGATATCCGTCGAGGAAGGGAATTTCTGCGACACGCGGTCTTTACTATTAACAAATCAAATGTGATTGTCAACTTAAAGTCTAAGCCTAAATCTAAGCCTAAAAAATCTAATTTGTCGAGTAAAAAATGTCTCCGCTTGATAAATGCGCCCGGAACGAAAGATTCGAGACGACCGATCAGTTCTGCTTGAGATCATGAGCCGTGCGTATCGATGGACGGTCTATGGATGAGGGAACCCCCGACCGCTCGTTCGCATTATGTTTCCTTCTAAATCATAAGTAGCACGTCTTGTAGTAGATGAAGGCGACCGTGTCCTTGCCGAAGGTTCTGCACTCTCTCTCGTAGTACACCTGGCCCGGTTCGTATCTACTGCCCCGTGGATACTTATCTAATCTCGACAGGCTCCTGCATAGCCTGAGGTAATCGTCATCGTAGGACAACAACTCGTCGTTATCGTCGTCGTCCTCCTCCTCGCCCTCCTCCTCCTCCCGACGATACTGATACACGTTAAATCGATGATAATCGTCGTCGAGATCTCTTCCCTCTCGAACGCCACCCTCCCCGTCGCGGGATGCGAAATACGCGACATCGTCGAGCTCCAAATCCGTGAGATCCTGTAGGCTCTTAGGATACGCGCGCCGTCGTCCGCCCCCTGGGTGGCAGTTGTCCGCCTGATCCTTGAAGTTGATCGTCCTGCTGCGCCGCGGCAATGTCGAGTAATACAGCCTCTCGTCTCCGCCGTGATTGATGCCGTTTCTCAGAATCGGCTTGGAGACACGCGGACCTCCCCGCCACGTGAGGTCCAGCGTCTCGTCCCGCGCTGATCTCCAGCTGTCCGTCGCCGCGTTGTAATCCAATTCCGCGTACTCGCGCCTCCCGTCGAGACGACGCTGAGCGTAACTCGCGCCGGCGACTCGCATCGGATTGTCCCGGGGATACGTGCTGTTGTTGGAGTACGCCACGCGTTTCTTATGGCCGTTCCTCCGCGGCCGCTCATAACTGCGAGTCTCGTATGATTGACGGTGACGCTCGTCCTCGCTCAATCCTCTCGTTCCTCGATCGGTTCGCGGGGGCGCGGAGGGGTCGTTGCCCCTGATCACGTCGCCGTTGATGATTCCGGACGACGCGTCGCGACGGATCGGCAGCAGACCGCGGGACTGCATGAAGCTCTCCACGTTCCTGCCGATACGGTTGGTCTTCTCGGCGAAGATGCCGCAGTAATCCGACAGCTTGCGATGGGCGACGCTTGGAGTTGCGATCGACGGGTCGTTAGAGCGGTAGAGGTTCCGCGGATCGTGCTCGTTCGGATAAGCGCCGCCCGGCAAGGGCTTGTTCGCCTTCTCCAAGTTCGAGAGACCCCCCGTCAGCGAGGCCTTATACTACCGTGCCTGCGCATAATCCGGATTCATCTCGTCCAGCTGCCTGCCTCTGGTCTCGGGCACGCAGCAGACTACGAAGCACAGTCCGCAGACCGCCACCGCGGCGTAAAACCAAAAGGCCCCGTATAGACCGAGATTCTAAAATTAGAAATTAGATATCTTTCTTACTCAATTTATTTATCACCGGATTATGAAAGTTAATCGTTAATTAATTGATTTATGAGAAAATAATGTTGTATTAGATGAGTAAATTTGTATATCCAGACGTAATGACTTGAGCTAAATAATGTCGTTAAATAAAACCCGAGGTTCTCTCTTTTATGGATTTTCTCGGACTTTAAAATCTTACTCTTTATAATCTTAGTTTACAAACTTGCAGTTTTTAATAATCCGGGCAACTTTGCTAATATCTTGAAAAAAAAAGGGAAAATGAAAATCCTTTTACCTGCTGGAAGTCCATAAAGAGCTTGATCCCGATAAACGCGCAAAAGTAGCTGAAGCTCGTGCTGATGCTGGAACCGAGGCCGCGGTACTCCAGCGGGAACAGTTCGCCAATCAATAGCCAAGAAATTGGCGATATGCCCAGAGCGAGGGCGGTCGTGAACACGAGCACGCAGAGTAGCGGTATCCAGTCGTGCTGGCCCGTCATCGCCGAGTCCATCGCATAGCCCGGACTTTGCGTTTGCGACACGTAATACGAGTAGCTGCCGAAACCGGCGAGCGCCAGCGACATGAAAACCGTGCTGGCTATCAGGAGCGGCAGCCTGCCGACTATGTCGATCAGGAATCCTGCGGTAGACACGATTTCGTTTAAATATAACGCGAGCAATATTTTTTTTTTTTTTTTTAATAAGAGAACTTATGTACTTTATTTATGACATAATCTTATTAGTTATGGAATTTAATATTGCCGAGTTTTATCGATATTAGATTTAATATTGCTCGAGATACTTACCTGACAATAAAGAGGCCAATAGCTGTACAAATCCGATCGCTATGGTCGCTCCATGGGGATTCATCCCGCCCAGGGTCTGGCGGAAAATGAGTACTGCGTAGTAATTAAATGCATTCGCGCCGGAAAATCGAAGGAAGAACATGAGACCGCACGTGATAGCGATGGGCTTGTACAGCCTCGGTGTAAACATGCTGTTTTTGAAACTCAGCTCGTATTGCTTCGCCCTCGAAGCCAGAATATTCGTTTTGATGACCTGAAAGGCATACGCGTTAATCATCGCGACTTTGTAGCAATTATCGAACCTCGTTGATTAATGTGGACAACTAGAGAGATATGAGGGAGAAGGCCGCTTTATTCTGCAGAAAGTTATTCGTCTTTCGATAAATCCTTCGGAAATTACATACCTGCAGCTCGTGTCTTATATCGACGTGTTGCCCGCGCAGCCACTGCAGACTGTCGGCGGCCTCGTCATCTTTGTCGTTTAGCACGAGATACGACGGTGTCTCGGGTATAAAGAGGGTCCCTAGAAAGAACATCGACGGCGCGACGGCCACTAGCAGCGCGCTTTGTCGCCAATTCAGATACATGCCGGCTATGTACGACAGCAGAACGCCTACGTGACCCAGCACCTTGAGCATCGCCGACAAACATCCGCGGATGCCCGGCATCGAGATTTCCGATATGTATACCTGTCGAAAGAAAAAGAAAATTCGCTCACGCGCTCGATCGAGTTTAATCTCGTAACAATCAGTCGAACAGAATCTCTCTCTCTCTCTCTCCCCTCTGCCCTTCCTTTCTTTTTACCTGCGCCACCATGGTGACGACCGAACAACAAAGACCGCCGATGAAACTTGTGACGTACACCAGTTCCACACACGGCGCGACACCCGTCAAGACCCAGGTCGCCGCCAGGGGTAAGGATGTCATCCGTAACGCCAATCGACGTCCTCGTCGCATTATCCAGTCGCCTATCATGGCACCGAACCACGCGCCCAACATAGACAGCGACGCGACCCACGAGGCTTCTTGTTGCGTAACCGAAAAGGCCAACCTGTCGGCAAGCATCGTAAGCCTAATTAGAATCGTGCGGCATTATGCGTACTGTCTGGACGTAATCACGGCCGCGTAGTCCAGAAGACACTCCCGATATATTGGGTATTGTTCTCGGATAGAGTGTGCCGGTTTCCCAGACGTCAGGTGCAAACGTAATCGCTCTTGGCAGCCGCGTCTCGGGCTGTCGAGTATTATTATTTGCGAGCAGCTTCCCGGTAAAGTTCACGTGTGTCGTCGCTGCGGACGCATCCCGGAATTAGCAGCCAGGAACGTAACACTCGAACAAGCCACGGCGCGGATATAATTGTCCACGTCTGTCGACGTTCCAGATTGAAATCCGATATTACTTAACATGACAAATTTTTATCCGCGCACAACTCGGAGTATTTGAACGTTTCTTTTTTCTTATTTACGTGTAGAAAATAGACAAAATAATGTGAACATACTGGTAAATTATTTATTTGATTAACGTTTGATTAATTCATTATTTGTTTTTAGCGCAAATTTTACCTTTATTTGAAATAGTCATATGCAATATTATGTATACATTCTTTTGCAAAATACTTTTTAGGAGATATTGAATATTGAGAAAAATATCTGGTGAGATTAACCAGAATTCTGATCGGATATTTTTCTCAGTGAAGGAAATGAAATTTGTTTTCCACTCTGCCTTTTAAAACTGCGTACAATAACTCGATGATAGGCATTACATTATTCTACTTCTGTACATAATACAATTATTGAGAGAAAGTGTGCCAATCCTTACCACGTGCTGTTGTTGGATTGATAAAGATGAGTTTTATTATCCAATATCGAGTCTAACGCGGGCGAGGTGTAACCCTTGGCCAAACCGGCGGAGAATGTTCCCATGGATAGCGCCAGGGTCGCTAGTACCTAGATAAACAGGCTTTAATGAACTCACGTATGAAATGGTTCTTTTATGCTGGGCGCGCGAAAGAATTTATGCAGGAACGTACAAACGTTCACCAGTAACACACACGCCGACGTGCGAACGTCAACTTCGTTTATTTCACGTCGGCGAGTGACTGAAATTTACGCCCGTGTATTCCTTTTACTGCCGCGTGGTCTTTGTCGCGTTCTCGCATACCGCTCTATAAAGATCATAGAGATCGGCGGTCGAAAGAAGTCGGTGGGCTCCCACAACGACGTGATCCACGCTCGCCACGCGGGATATTTCTATCTGCATGGCGTGCACGTTTCCAATTTAAAAGTACTTGTCTCGATTCGCCGTATCCGCATTATCGAAAATCTATATCTCGGCATACGGACTTTTGTCGTCTCTTACGCCTCACGTCGTCTCCTAATCGCGAAGTATTTTCGAGCAGCGGTGAAATCGCCGCGGGTATAAATCCGTCGATCGCGCGCCGCATGATGCTCCAATAATAATAATAGTACGTACGTCCGGAGCGCGAGTGCATCGCGCGTTGCATTTGCGCTGCCGCCACGGAGGGATGCGACCGGCGCGAACAAATTGCTAGCCGCAAATTGAAAGCTGGGGCCTGGCCCGTCGCGAGGAATACTAAACATTTCGCGCGATCCCGCGTTTATGTGCGCGCGCATACGCGTGCGTCCGCAGCGTACGTGGCGCACAGATTCAATTTCAAAATACCATGACGTTATGTACGTCGACGCTGTATTATACGCATTCTTCGCGATGTTGGTTTATCGCCGTGCTGCCGCGGGACCGGCTATCGCTTTTCCAAACAACGGTGTAATTTAGCGAGGGATGAACTCGCGCGAGGAAATTTTCGGAACGCGCGCGCAAATACGCGAGATCCATGTGTATTTTATAGCGATTTTACAACGGTCTGAAGGATTTTACAGCGACGAGGATATAATCTAACGGCGACGTCTTTTTTTTTCCTATGGGTATATAAATTCGTGGCTGTTTTCACCGACTCATCAAATTTGAAAGCAAGAGTAACCCTACCGGACGTCTTATCTCTGTCGCCGCGTGCGCGCTCAGCATCCGCGAATGATGAGTGAGAATGTCCGCGCGAAGTCTGTTTGTTTGGGCACAATTAGATATCTTTGCGGTACGTGCACTTTTTGTGCTAAAATATTACATCGTTTTCATTCGTTTATACCATGAGTATGCATTACGGTAAATAACGAGATATTCGCCTCGATTTTTATTTTATGAAAATATAAAAAATTTCTGCTTCGTTTCCACAACTTCGACTCTAATTTCTTAATTCGTCTTATTATCCAGTCTACTTGTTTAGACAATTTAGTAGTATCATTTACATTGCTCTACAAAATACATCGCGCTTACACAATACCGCGTTATTGACGATAATCATTATAAAAATTCGCCGATATTTCGTATATTAAACCTCCGATCTTTTCTCAATGCGGACAACGTATAATTTATAGCGTAATGCGAGCGACAAAAAGTGCCCCGGTAGTTCGAACTTTAATGCGCGATGACCCGTCGTAACTCATATTCGTGGCGAGCGGGACGACGAGCGCGTATTCGATAAGGAATTTCAAGCGGCGCCGCCGATCCCACATAAATTTGCATGCACTTTCAATTATCTCTCTCGCCATTAGGAGCAGCGAGCGTAAATGGTCGGATTACGCGATTAGACGTGTCGCCATGTGCAACCTTTCTATCGTCTCGCCAGAGAGGCGCATGATACCGTTGTTTCTCTTACGATAATAATGCGCAGATCGCCCCAAGCGTTACTTTGCAATTAGATCTTTGTCCTCCTCTCGCTCGTTGACTGTGCGAAAATTATAATGCAATCCGGGACATAAATTCTGCACGCCTTTTACAGATTAAGTGGTACACGGTTATAAAATATTTTGATCAGTTGTCGTACATTTCGCGTCTACGTGGATTATTTATGTACTGTTTTACACGAATCTTTCCCATGTAGACAACGTACAAGCAATGTAAGTTATTATTTATTAATTAGATAACACAATGCAAAAGAAAAGTAATTAGTATTGACAAATTAAAAATATATTTTAATAACAATGAAAGAAACGGAATATAAATTTCTACTATTTCTAATGACATTTGAATCTTCGATAATTCATGAATTATCATTTGCATAGATGACACGTAACGTGATGAAACGTCCAACTCGGATCTTGATTTCACAGGGGAAGGACAAATTTACGATTATATTCCGCTTTCCAGTCGACACTATATCGAGATTTGTAATTACGATAGCTGTACATTGAGCCACAAGTTCGGCCGATAAATTGGCGAGAATTTCAAATATTTGCATCGAAGTTAAAAGCGAAATGTACGCAACTCTTCGTACCTGGTATCAGTGTCTGTTCGAAATCCTCTCAACTTTTATCTTCGACTATGTTATCGATTTTTTGGAGGGTGGGTAAAGTGTCCCCGCAGATTCGAGTGAATTTCACGAAGAAAACACGTCGGACGTCGTCAATCTTAATTACGATCGTATAATGCGGCATGCGCGCGAGCAGCAACAACGATAATGGACACGAGTTTACAAGCGCGCTCGCCCAGGTTGCCTTTCTTCGACTAATTATCGCGCGATGAATAGCACATTCAGGAAAACGCCGGGCATGGCAACGAGCGCCGATACGTTTCCCTCGTTTTCTTATATTGGCGATGGAGAA
This sequence comes from Monomorium pharaonis, assembly GCF_013373865.1. Taxonomy (NCBI): domain Eukaryota; kingdom Metazoa; phylum Arthropoda; class Insecta; order Hymenoptera; family Formicidae; genus Monomorium; species Monomorium pharaonis. The sequence goes on from NC_050476.1 coordinate 1,679,588, forward strand.
TTTGGAGTATTAATTACGGTTTACGAAACATGTTATACGAGCCGCCTGCGTTTATCTGCCGCCGCGTTACCATGATATCACTTGTAATGCCGATGCAGGCGAATGGTTTCTATTAATGACACACACACACATACAAGAGGGATTTTAACGAGCTAAAAAAACATACATACTTTCTCCCGCGCGCGAGACGAGAGCGTATATTTCCCTCAGAACATAAGAAATTCGCGCTCCGAAACGCCTCTGGCGATATTATTTTTGGGCGCATTTCTTCCCTTCTTTCGCCCTTCTCTTCCTCTTTCCGCTTCCCTTCTCTCGCTCACTCGGACACGACGTTAAAAGCTCGTTTGCATCAAGCCGTGCGAAATACTCGGAGCAGTTCCGCAAGCGCGGGGGATGTGCGTCAGAGCGTCGTCGGGTCGAAGTTAGCCAAGGACCGAAGGGAGGGGAGCCATTTAGCTTAAAACTATTAGTCGACCGTGGGGTAAAAGCGAGAGAGAAAGGGAGACGAAAAACGAGCTTTAAAAGTCGTCCTCCCCGCTTATACGATTATGAGGATGGTTGGTCGGGGCGCTGTGTGTTAAGTGCGCACACCCAGAGTGTACGACCGGTGGCGGTCGTATACTCCCCCGGTCTCCGAAAAGACGCCCTCCGCCGTGCGCATTATCCATTTTAAACCGGACCACTCAATTACGCCCGGTGCTATCTTCGGTGTTTGCATATCAATATTGGCTCCCTGCCAGGTAGAAATAAAAAGATTCGTCGCGCACCGCCCCGCGCACGATTATATTTCAGAGATCGCGTCCTACGAGCGCCGTCGGCGGAGGAAATTGACGAAGGACTCTCCGCCTTTACCGAGTAAAAATACTCGATCATCGTAAATTCGGTGGCTACAAACCGCGCGAAAGAAGCCCGATAGGACTTTGTTCTTTTGTGTTGCCATTCTTACGTCTCAGCATACAAATCTATGATGTACGAACTATTTAAATGCGAATGAAATTGAAGGAGATAACTTATTACTAGAATAAATTTAATAAATTAATAACAGTCCCTCTTAACGATACATACTTGTGACATGTGGTGCGGCCTCGTCGCCGTCGACGTCATGTGTACCACGGAAGCCCTGGGCATTTTGTCCTCACCGTCGTCCGCTATCGTTGTTATCTGCAACAAAATGCAAATGACGATCAATACCACCGGTAAAACCAGCCTCGAACTGTTTTTTTTTTATTTTTTTATTTGGCGCGTTCGCGGTTATTTTTCTCGTTTCCGATCGAACCATTTTTATACGCGTATGCACATTTTATTCTACAATACTTCAACTTCTTCATGAAGCTGGAAGCGAAAGATTTTTGGAGTAATTCTCTTTGTCCCCGTCTTCGACGAGGAAGCACGAGTGACACTTTTGTCGCGAAACTTTCTTTTTCCGCTGATAGTACGTTTTCTCGCCCTTTCTCTTTTCCGGTCTGCTGACCACACAGGAGTCGTTAGCCGCCTCTTTTGGACACGGGAATGGACCGTCAATCATTTGTATTATCTTACTCGACTCGGACGCAAGTCATCCATCCAGGCAATAACCGAGCGGCTTAAGAGACTCCGCTTCCGCCTGAGAGCCTGTCGTCTTGATTATCGCGTCAAGCTCGTTGGACCGAATAACGAAAAGATGTCTCTATGCCTCTAGGGCGCGTTACACAAATACACGGAAGTGCGCGAACTCAGTATACAAACTCGGGACGTTACACATGAACGTTGTATTTCGGTCGCTTCGAAGTTATGACTTGCATTTTACACGTTGACCGTTTCGATGATGATGATCGCGCGACGCGCGTGACCCGCATGTCGAGATGTATCGATCAACTTGACGAGCTGGAGACGTGGGAGCAAACGCGCGATAACCCGAGTTTACGCGTATCAGACGGTCGCTTTATTACAGCTCGTACGGATTTAACGATCGACGGCCGTTATTGTTCGAGGACCTCCGTCAATATATATATATACGTCGACCTTAATACCGACGAGTTTCCTTTGGAGAGAACTCCCGGAGCGCTCGCCTTTCTTAAAAAACGCGCATCCCCTAAAATTGCGCCTCCCCCCCCCCCCCGATTTTTATTAAACCCGGAGCGAGAGATGCTCCACGTTAATGCCTTCCTCTTACAAGTTTTTACAACCTTTTTACAAATCGTGCGATTAACCGACACGCGCGAACGCTGATGTATTAAGTCACTCGCTAGATTTAATTATAATTCCACGGTGCAGTTCAATTACATAGTCTGATTATAGGCTGCGTATGAATATATTACGCTCGTGGCCACCGTAATACGCTCGGTTAACCTTGGAACGGAAAATGTGAAGCCCGTCGAGCAGTCGTTAGATCAGACCGCTGTAAAACGACTCTATCTAAATCATCGTCAAGCACACGCACTCTCTCTCCATTAAGATCGGATCTCATAACTCGACGGTCCTCCTTATTGTTTATTTATGCGCGCACCTGACTCGCGGGATCCGATTCCTCATCATTCCCGATAGCGTTCGGACTTGGAGGGCTGTCGCCGTTGTTGGCAGCCCGCGCGCTGCTGCTGCACGCGTATTTAAGACGACATTAGATATCCAACTCGACGCACTCGGGGACTTTCCGATATCGCGCGCGATCGCGTGAGTTATATCGAGGAGCCATTCACGCCTCTCGTGATTTACGACGCAAAACTGGTTTTGCCTGACAAAATTTTACACGCCATTTCAGCGAGCGCGACAAGCTGCTCGCAACCACAGATTCAAGGGGACATGTCTATTAGAAGAAACTCATGCTCCTCCCGACGCCAAATACGCTTCGAGGCACGCGAGAGCTTCAAGTTTCTTAGATTTTCTGCCTCTTCTTGTTATAGAAAAAAAAGAGAATTAATACGCTTGATACACACTGGGAATTTTTTCCGATACTGCGCTCCGACGTCTTCGTAAACTGCGAACATGTTTCGAATACTCTCTGACGAGCACGTAATCGTTTTAGTTGGCGTCAAGCGACGATGCAAGCTAATAGCGAAGTACATCAGCGAAAATCAATAAGGAAGCATAAGGCGACGGGCGAACGACGCGAATGTTTCCCTACTTAATAACGAGTCTCTTGATTATTCACGCCGAGTTCGCCGGAAATTCACGGTTTCTTTTTACCCGTGGATCCTCGAATCTCCGATTAGTCTATTTCATTCTATGTTTCCTCCCCTTCCTTTCCCGCTTCCTTGGTCTTTTTCCCTCCGCTCGAAGCGCGCATCGCCAGACGTGACGAATGAGTTAGCCGATTTTCAATAATCGACAAGATGGCAGATAAGTCTCGTAGAACCTGCCAAATGCGATTTCTCACGTTTCCTTCCTCCGCCACCTTCCTAGATTCCATTCGCGGATTTATTTCCCAGAGTGTGCGGCACTCTGTGGGTATCCCCCGGCAAATCGTGTCGCAAAATCAATATCTCCAGATACGCTAGGGAATTCCGTGAGAGGACCGACGATCACGTCGGAATAGAGTTTGCAGATAGTTCGCGAACTCTGCGGGGGTATGTAACACTAACTTCCGCCCCATTCGTATCATTGAATGAAAAACGTATCATCGTACGAGGGAACAGGAATGGAAGACTTGAAAGAGAGACCATCCAGAGACTTTTTTCATATAAAAAACACGCTCGTGAAAAAAAAAGATCACATCGCGCGCGCAGCGAAACGTGAAACGCGAGATTTCTTTTGTACGAATAATAATTTTCACATAACAGTAATGACAGCCGCGCACAGTTTATATCACATTTTCGTTGTTACGTTTCGGAATGGATGAATACTGTATTTCGTTGGAATATCGAAATATCGATAAAAACCAAGAGCGAGTCGGCCCCGCAATTTATATTTCCAAAGCGGAGCGGCGTAAAAACGTCATTAAAACGCGCCTCGTACTATAAATTTCGCTTTGACCGGCCTTTTTCTTTGTAAATGCAGGACCAAAGATAACGAGGGTAAAACGGGCCTTTTTGCATAGCCATCGCCGCGCGGCTAATTGAACGGACCGGCGAAAATCGTTCTCGTGCACGCATTTCTGAATTTGCAATTCAACGGGTCCCGCTTGCCTCAAATCGCCTCGGAGGAAATTGCGTTCGCGTTATTGATTAATTGAAATCGCGGTTTTTGGCGCGGTGACAAACCGGAAATCGCCGACGAGGTAAACCGGAAATTAATAAATCTCGCGCGTGTGACTCGCGCGGTGAGAAAGGGGAATGCAGAAAGAGCGAGTCGCGCGCGGGGCACGTTGACCTATAGAACGTTTATAGTCGCGGCTGAATCTCTGCGCCTTGGGAGGATCGCGGCGGATCCTGCGGATAGCGCACGGCGCTCAATAATAATTTCGTGCCGAGATTTAATAAGAGATGCCCCGGCACTCTCGCCCCTTCGCCGCCGCGAGCTAAAAGGGGGTTGGCCGCTGCCGTTTCGAAATCGTTCCATCGCGCGTCGTTCGTTCTTCGTAGGTACCGAGGGAAACGTAACTTAATTACTGATTTTTGTGATAAGGTGGGAAGCTCCGACCAACGAGAAATAAATGTTGGCAGGGGGGGGGGGGGAGAGGGAGAAGGAGAGAAATGGCGAAGCCGCGTGCACCAGCGGGAGAAAATGCACACAGAATCGCGGGCTACGTATAACCGCGCTATTAGAATTTTATCACTGCGCCGGGAACGAGCGGCGGAATAATAACGCGATATACAGGATTAGGAGCGCAAGCCGCTCGATATATATATATATATATATATATATATATATATATATATGTATATGTATATATCGTTAGAGGAGGGACCTAAGGAGGGAATCTTTTTAATCCCGTGTGATATTCTCTCCCTGCGCGCCAAAGTCGTGGGGGTCTCCCTTATCAACTTGACATAATTAATTCCCAAGTTGGCAATTTAATAATTCGAGATTAAACTCCCTCTGTATACGAATCGATTATTAACTCGGGAGATAAATTGGCGTCTCCACGCCGATATCTATACCCGCGGCGGCGAATCGTGCGAGGTAGCGAGCGATCGTACCACTCGTCACGCGCCGTATCGCTTTCAACGCAAACATCAAACAAAGACGTGATTAATCCGCACGCGACGTTTGTAGAAGCGTATTACGCGTCGGCGTGTATTAGCACCGAGATAAAGGGTTCTGTTTGCGCGCGGTGCGGTATTGACCCGGCGTGTTCCGACGTTTCTTACCAAGACATTCGTGGGGGGATGTTCAGCTCGGTTTCGCGGGGGCGGGGGGTGCACACCGCTCGTAACTGCGCTAATTCACGTGCGACAATTACGGCAAATTATAATGGAATTGCGCACGCCACCGCTCCGCTGTGTCGGCATTTTACGTTCCGCTCACGTATCTTTCTCGCGGCACACGGGAGGGAAAAAGAAAGTACAAATAAATCGTTATTATCTCCTAGCGAAATTAATCCTTACATCCGCGCATCGAATTTTTAATCTTTTAATGGAATAATCTTACTGCGTTAAGGATACCTAGGTAAAAAATTAAAGGAAAACGTTCCGTCAGTCCCTTAATTAAAGCGGAAATATTTTAATGAGCGCGTCCAGTGGCACGGCAAACGTCAAGATTCAAGAGGTCGTGTTGTGTAACAGCTTTTAATTTCAGCGCTTTCTGTCCCGTTCTCTGCTGGCCTTTACGAGGCGGTCTCTTCCAGGAACGGATTTCATTAATGCGAGCGTTTCTGCCTTCCGTACGAAAACAGAAGGCGGCGGAATGAACACCGGAGGTATCATTCGTTACCTCGCGCGCGGGTCGCAGCTCTTCATGCAAAACTCGGGCATGCGGAGCTCGTCTGCTGAAACAAAACACGGCATGGTACACATAATTGCTGCGATTTAAGTTAAGCAAGAGAGAGGAAGCTTCAAAGATGCGTCTCTTAAAAACACTCAACACGCTTCTCGGTGTCGTAAAAAAAAATCTTGGAAGGCGACTTTATTGCGACCTCACGTTCAGAAATTGTCCTTTTGACAATCCAACAGGGATTTTACGCGATTAATAACACTGTCAGTATCAATAAATACCGATAATTTATTGTGTGTGGTTAATATTGATGGATTGATATAAAATATTGACGACGATCCAATCTTTTTTTAATTCTCGAGTTTTAATATATTGATAGAAATATTGACAGCGAAAGTGCTCGTGTGAAGAGGATGTGTCGATATAGTAATCATGGATGACGCAGAAATAATCTTGGGTTGTAAAAATATTGATGCCTGCTGTCAGTGCTATCGATTTAATATTACTGATCGGCATTATCGACAGTATAAGATCCCTGTAACGAGGGTTTCCGCAATTTCTTCAGCCGCGCAAAGTAGTTCGCATTGCTTAATCGCGCAAAGTTGTCTTTAAACTCGCAGCCATTAATTATACATGCATATACATATACACGCAACTGCTGCGGCGCGTTACATTACTCAGCCAAGACTACGGTTCATTCATTAGAAAGTTTAATTTCAGCTCGCGCGAGCTCTCGCAGTTTCTCGTTATTTCATCGCTATTTCCGTAAAACCGTAATGTTTTCTTTTCCACCGGTGCGTGGAACGAATTAAAATTCGGCGACTCGTTATTTTCTGCGGCGATCAATTTGACGACAATCGACGCGCGATCGACGAAGTCGAAAGTTCGCTCACGAACTTTTTCCATTGTCCGCCTTCCAATATCCCTCCATCGAGATTAATTAGTCTTAATTAACGCAAAATCGATACGCTCGTTAATCGAAGTTTATTAGAACGCCATTTAGAATATTGCACTTAATCAGCAAAATTCGCAGATTTGCAAACAATTTAAAGCGCGGAGGGGAAAGGCGAATCTCCTGCCGACTTTTTTATCGTTTCCTCGCCTTTATCTCTTTCATCACGCCAACGCGACGCGTTGTCGGAGATCTTTTTTTTTGCATGTTCGCGTTCACAGCTGAAAGCGATTCAGTCCGGTTCGAAGCGGGCATTCGAAAAGGAGAAGAGTCGTTGATCGCGATATTCACGAAGTGGTGAATTTTTGTCTCGACCGCCGCAGGAGATTCGAGCGGAAAAGTGGCGGATACACGCGGAAGGAAGCAGGAAGGCGCGGAAACGACGAGGGAAGAAACAGCTGGCAGAGACGCGGTCCATTCGGACTATCCGGAGGGCGGAGATGCACGGAAGCGGAGGAGAGCCGTGAAATACGACTTACATCCCATACTTTACGTTCTATTAGGCTACTCCTCGCCATCCTCGCGCTTTTCGCGCGCGCATTCGGGTCAAGTGGCTATGAATACCGTATATTCCAAGCGCGACCGTCTGAAGCAACCGGCCAATTTGTCCGTCATATTTCATCGCCGCCGCCGTCCCTTTCGCCCGCGCTCCTCCTCTTTTTCCGAAAAAAAAAAAAAAAAAACGGCCGTTTATCGCGCGAGGGGTGATAGCTCGCCGCGCGCGCGCGCGACATTACGTCGAGGGCGCCGCGCGAAAAGATGACTTGGAGAGTAACTTATGCGCCATGTCCGCCCCTCTTTCGCAGCTTACACTCGAGATGAGCTGGAGCGCGAACACTTGGTTCCAGCTGGCGTATTAACGGCCGCCCCGATAAAACGCGCGTTACGCGCATCATTTGCGTTGTACGCCGCGAGCCATGCACAGATTTTTCGTTTCTAAAGCGGCCGCGTTTTACCCTGAACAGTTATTGTTATTTATTGCCGAGGGTAGGCCGCGGACTCGCGGGTCCAATTATCAGAAATAAATGCTGAAAGAAAATTGTGCTTTACAGCTTTCCTAATGGATTTACGGACACTTTATCGCTCGCCGTTTCTCGTTCACTCGTCCGCCAGACTTTTTTTTTCTAGTACATTTTTTGTCTACGACACTTTACCGTTCGTTGTTTCATCGTTTAAAATATTCTTTTATAATAAACAAAAAACATGTTGAACGGTAAAGAAATGTCTAATAGACAAATGTCGAAGAATAAGTGTCGAACGGTAAAATGGCAGACGATAAAGTGTCCATAAACCTTTCCAGGGTGAGCGATCCGGTTGTTAATCTTCATTTTCATTGCAATCTGCACCAATTTATATCAATGGCGATTAAAATCGTTAAGTACTTGAACGGAGCATGAATCTTGCGAATAAATGCGTCGAGGGGAGGGAGGACAGAGAGAGAGCGAGAAAGACTTGCAGAGCGGAAAAAGGGAACGCGTCGTCTTCGTCTTCTTCGCTCCGGTAATAAATTCTCGATGGAATTATGAATCGACGCGAAGGCGGATTCGAACGCTCAAGGCGTATTTACCCCGTAATCCCCGGGATACACGATGCATTTGGGCTTGAACTTCGCGTTCTGTAATGACCAGAACTTGATGTAAGTCACGATCTTTAGTATCACGGGGTGAACTCGCCTTGTTCCTCGCTTGAGAGCGCGAGACCCCCCTTGTATTTCTCCTCGTCGTTCAGTTATAAGGATCATTAAGGGGTCGACGTTGACACAGCACGAACTGTTACCTCGAAACAGTTTCAAGATGCTGCTATCAAAACAATAAATCTGCTCCTTTTAGACGACATTGGAATAATATTATACATAGTTGTATATGCGCGGAGTTAGGTGGAGAAATATTTACAGAGTTTAAAACCACAAATTGTGGAAGAACGATTTGTAAGCGGAAATGAAAATATTACTAAAATATTAAAAGAATTAGATCAAGATTTTGAAATATACCAATATTTTAAACCTCTGTACATACGTTGTTTTTTTAACACTTTCTCTACGCACTTTTGAACTCTAATTTTCATTACTTTTACAAATATAGAAAATTCTTTAATAACTTCTACATACATTTTAACATCTGCTTAGAAAATATCTGTATGATTATTAGAAAAAAATTGTAGATAAATGTGTTACAACTAATAACAGTGCTCTTAGTTTTTCAAAGAAAAAAATTTTGCAGGGTAAAATTATCGAATACAAAGTGTTAAATATATATTAAATATATTTTTTCTTAGTCTTTGAATATCATTCGCGATCTTTTACAACCGTTTTCTTGGCTAGAGAGAATAGCATTGGGACAGTTGTCTGTTGTTCCTCGGAGTAGAATCTCAGGTGGCACGTTCGGAGCCTACGCCAAGAATAAATCTACGATGCCATGTGCCACGCGTGTTGTATCTATAGTACTCGCTTCTAGACAGCTGTAACTCGCGATCCATTGATACGCGCAATTGAATCTCCTCTCTCTTGAGATAGACGTCCTCGCTCTCACACGGCGGGCGGCACGGTGTTCGTTCGCCGGGGAATATTTATCTCAACCCCGGTTGCGTGGTGGCCTGCTCGCGCGACTGGTTTCAGGGCGAAAGAAAACACGTGGAAGAACTAACGTCGCCGCGCGAGTCGGTCGAGAGGAGGTGGTAGAGAGATAATTATTCACGTGATGATCCATGAATAAATCTAGCTCGATCCGGCTCTCTTTCTCTCGTATCTACGGTGGCCGATAACTAATCGCGCGTTCGGAGAACTTGTACGCGCCAGACAGTAACAGCGCGTTATTTCATCGGTGCGCGACGGAATCGACGTGTACCGGACGTGGATATCGGAGCCGAGTCGTTGCGAAGGATGCACGGCCCCGTATTTCATCCGGGGGTCCCGGTCCAATTTTGCGCGATATCGCGTTCGCGCGAAAGGTCGTGACGCTTTCTCGTCGACTTCCCACGCAGCGAACGTTGGATTTTAGAATTCGCATTATTATCTGCATCTCTTTCGTCTCACGTTCACCCACGTCCGCCGGAAGTGCCGGAATTTCCATTACCATCGCGTGTAATATCGCAATAATACGTAAAATGTACCTCTTATAAGATCAATTACGTCGCATCTCGCGGTCTCTTGCGCTCGTTTCGTGTCCCATTGGCACGTTGATACTTTGAAGTATCGCTTACCGTGTGCGCACGTGATACGATGTAACGCGATGTAATTTCTCTGCTGATGGGGGTGACATATCTTCGTTTCGCTGCATTTCTACGGTAACCGCTCTACGAACTGCACATACGAGCACGGGGGTGTGTTTGACCTGTCGACCTCTCGTCTCTCTCTCTCTTTCTAGGATCGGTGTCCTATTTCGACAACTCGTGACTTTACATGTTGAAACGGACGGACGAACGATATTTGGAATTGAGCTGTTCGAGTTTCAGTGACATTGTTTCTAGTTACGTGTGAGGCAGAAGCACTTTCAACCTGAATCGAATACCCGGTACGAAAGTAGATGTCGGAATTGTACTTTAAATGTTTTTCTTGTCATTTTTTATTTCAAACAATATTTACAGCTCCTACACACACCTTTAGATACACAAGCAGAGATTTTTTTCGATTGACGGAGAACATTGTGCTCCAGTCTAAGGTAATCACGATAGCGTCGATTTAACAGAGACTGCTAATAGAAGCGAATGACTTGGAATTTCAACAATGTCCGAAGCTTCCAGTTTAGTCTGCGAGTTAAACGTTTAAAAATAAATTTAGGCTTCACGCTGACTAACCACGAATACGAAACAACTGTTCAGCATTGAATCGAGTTATCAAGAAGTGCCTTGAGTGCCTTGACGTTAATTTGAAACTAGTCCCCGGCTAGAAAAGAGGACGTCTATTTGCGTTGGCTACCGGAGTCTCTTACAGGAACATTCTCGCACGTCCGATAAAATAACGTGAACATGATAGCGTGAACACGTAAAATGCAATTAAATATAAATATAAACAAAATAAATAGAAAATAAAGACAAATCAAATATAAATTTTTAAAACTTTACTGATAAACGTAGATAAATATTTAAATATTACGGTGTAACGCGAAAGAGAAATGCGATACAGTATCATATAAAAAGATTGATAACGACGTTAATGATAATGTGGTATATTTATAGCATAACTGGGACACGCGAGGATTGTGTAAATGACGTTTGTGCTGTTTTCGGTGATACAATATTAACAGACGCAGGCAACGTAATTAATTTAATCTCGTCGTCCTTTATTTCCCGAAAACGCATATTTTGGTCTTTACACACAAAACGCGTTCGCATTCCTATATTTATTTGTCACCTATATTCACCGATAAAATGAAATAGTATTAGACCTTAGAAATAGAATGTACGCTACATTCAAAAGTGTCTTAAAGAAACGGGGGGGAAAAAAATCGATAGACAAACGATCCGATATCCGGTAGGTTGTCTTTCATTTGTTGGGAAGTGCTGAGCATTCGGGATAGATAGCACGTGGATATTCACCCTTTTTCCCTTGTCGAGCAAATATTTGCAGGTCACACCTACTTCTTCTCTTGTAACGCCGCTTCTTCAGGCTAGATTTATTGGAGTACGGAAATCTTATACGTAAACAGTGCCTTTTCTCGAGACGCGATTGGCTTTTTACGATCCCCAGAAATGTCGGAGATGAACAGCCTTGATTAACGATTTGTCGCGCTTCTAAATTTTATTATAGTAAATATCGATCTTTTTTTATACATTACGATATATGAAAAACGTACACACTTTGTACAGTTAAAAAATATCATAACCATTAGAAAATCAGGTCATTATAATTTTAATGGTACTAACGAGCATCGAATTTACGGTGCATCGATTTTTTTTTTCCGTCCGGACTGATACGGCGCCTTTGAAAGCTCGGCGAGGCCAATTTTTTTTTTTACACTCACGCTGAAAGCAAGTTGTCCCGCTCGTTCTACACGTTTGATTCCCGGCATCGAGCCGGGAGATAAAGTGAAATGCGCTCTCGTAACGTTTACGCAGCAACGGAAGTCATTCACCAACTCCGTAGAGACGGGGGGGATATTCTAAACGTGGAATGTAGAATGCGCGACGACGTGAATAATATATGTCTCGTACTACAAAACGTCATCGGTGCCACGGCTAGTATATAAACGAAAACCAACAAAACGTTTAATATATGCACGCGAGACAGACATGATGTATACGTCCTCGTTATATTTTTTTCTTGACATGTTTTTAGAAGGAAAAAAAATCAACTTTTCAGTGCACATTTCCATCGTCATCAATATTTATAATATTCACGAAGGAAAAAAAAAGACATAAAATATTTAAAAATTCATCCGAGTTACTGTTTATCGCGATACTTAGCATCGATAAGAGTTTCCCTTTCAAGATGTAACCCGGTCAGGAACGATTTAACTAGGCCTCTGCCGGCGCGTTCCAGTATGCGTCTTCGACCTACAACGTACCGGCGACAATGAGTAATAGCGCCAGCGTGAGATAACTGGTCGCGAGGAAAAGGTTCTCTCTCGTTCCTCTTCAATGGTAATCGCACTTTTGGTTTCTTCCATTCGAGCATTGTCGGGCTATCGCGCGCCGCGCATGCATTCGTCACGTGTGCGGCCTGTGCATGTACCTATACGTACACAATCGGGACTTGCAAATGTGCAGTGGCACTTCTGTACCCCGTGGACATCTCCCCGGGTACACCCCCGGCCTCCGCCATTGTTCTACAGGGCATTTTTTTTTTTTAAGAACACATTCGAACTCTGACATTGGCCTCGACGCGCTCGGGAGGGTGTTGCAATAGACGTGCGCCGCGTGCGCCACGTTCAGGAGGGCGGCGGTGCTCATTCGACATATTGATATGCATTACGTTGACTCTGATACACGGCGGTATCCTTGAATATTTCTTATTGCAAAACAGGAACTACATGGACGCGCGCGCGCGCGCGCACGTAGCCGGAGTAATCGACATTATATGCATAGTGAGGATAATCCTTCATGTATCGCGGCGCTTTGCATATACGCGCGCGCGTCAGGGCTGATATGCATAATAGAGATGCTCCTTTTTATGCATCGAGTCGCCTTATGGGACAAAGTGGTAAAAGAAAAATTAAGCGGGCGGCCTCTGCCAAGAGTATATGGGAAATTTAAAACTCTCCACGTGACGCGAACGCGTATCGTCGTCAATTATTATTCGCGCGGTAGAGATGAAAAAGCGAAAAAGCGCCGCGACGTAAAATAAAAATCGTCGAAAGCCCCGTGAGTAGCAGGCGGAGAGGGCAAAGCCACGTCGAACGCGTATCGATCGTCTCCTCCGGCCAGCCCCAGGATCCTTTTCACGCTCGCTCGGGGGATACCGAGCGATCTGAGCACCGCTGAGCCCTAGATACGCCGGTATATATGCATTCGATGTATTCAAAGGTGCAACCCTTTCATTAGCGTGTAGGCCACGCGCTCTATTATCCCCAACAAAACATCCGATTCCATTGTCACGCCGCGAACAATGCCGCCGCGCCGCGGTCACGTGTTCTACTTTCGATCATTATACTCGCGAGGTGTGAATAAAATTGGCAAATTGCGCCGCAATCTACGTTGCGCAGAGTTTTTCCGTCCCGCGGGCGCTCGCGGTCGAGAGAGTTAGTTGCTCGCAGCTGACGACGTCTTCGCGGTGGTCGCGACGAGACAAAGATTATATCAATTAATAAAGGCGCTCCGCCCTTTCGACTCGCGACCACCGACGCGTTAGTAATTCCCAGCAAATTGGCGTCCTGCTGCACTTTTAACGAATTGGAAAGTTTCTGTGTAAATTCGATGGAGAACCGCGAGTGACGGATAATTGGTGATAGTTAAAAAAAGGGAGGGGGGAAGCAAGTTGACTGAACTATTCTCGAGTGACTATACAGAAATTTTTGTTGCTTTTGTTCGACTGTCGAAAAAAAGTGCACGTAGGCACGTGCTCCACTTTTCACGGAGAGGGGACGAATTATGCTGAACAGCATCCTATTCTTCTGCAACCAGTTTGCAAACATCAACTCTGTTATTAGGGCCTAAACGGCGAGTTTTCGGGGGTCGCCCATTCCGGAATATTAAGCGACAATGCCGTGTGCGTGTTTTCGTTAAAATCGCTCTTTTTTTTTTTACGTAACACGAGAATTTGGCCGAACAAAATAATTACGCGTTTAACAATAACGATGCACGTAGCAAAAACATGTAAAGTTTTATGTTACATATGAGAAAAAAATTTTGTTAATTTCACTAAATTTTTTAACTGAATTAAATTTTGTGTATTCAAATATTTATATATTTCAACTATATAAATACTTGAATTGAAATTTGTGCATTTAAGTTAAATGCATAAATTCTTGAAGTGATAAAATTTTAATTTAGTTGGAAAATTTTTTCAAAACATCAACGATATTTTTTTCTTAGTGTACCATATAGGATCAGGATACATTTAGGGCCGGTTGTTCCAACTTGATAAATTTATCTATCAGATAAGGATGTGTCTATCTTCATTTTTTTCTTAAATAAATAAATACAAATACATATTTATCTGATATCGCAAAAAGTTTATTGTTTCTCATAAAAACGATTAGATACAAAAATTCATTTGAGAAATATTAAATTGCAGAGTGATAACGCAAATTATAATCTACCGCATTCCTAACTGTAGCCCGAGGCTCCATCAATAATAGCGAGATATCGGATCTATTACGTCGGTCGGATTTCCGCTTATCGACTAGTAAATATTAGTACGTCGTAAATAGTCCGAGTTCTGCACGGACAAAGAAATAAAGTAACGAATAAGAAGTTGTTAAACTGCGGACACGAATCGACGCACATATCCTTTATCACAATAGGAAACAACCCGTCGACTGATACTTCCGACAAGGCAATCCGCTGAAATGGATAAAGATCCTTCGGGGTAACTCCGGCGCACGTCAACTCGCCGGGTTACACGGCTAGAATATGTCACGTGCATGTGCATCGCATGCACCGTGTACGTACACGTAAACACAGACGCACACGGGATCCCCCGACACGCTCACAGACTGGAGCCTGCTTTATCGCACGTAATTTCTCATCGCGGATCGATCTGCGCTTGAGTCAGCGGTTAAAGCGAAGAGAAGATCCGAGCCTCGCCTGCCGGCGGAAGTGGCGCACAGGCCGCGTATTAATTACATGACGTAATTTACTGAAGCGATATGTGTTTCGCCTTGTAAAAGTGACGCGGCGTGAAATTTCTAAGCACCGGCACTTTGTTCCGACACTTTCCAAACTGAAAAGTCACCGCGCCGCGCGCCTTTCTATTTTAATTTCTTCATTTTTTATGAATGCACACAGTACATTTCTGTTCGACTCCCGTTCGCGGTGAATGCGTTGCATAATTACTTTTCGAGGCTCTCTCGGTCAGAAATTTTTTTGTGTGAACCGACGCACGAATAGCATGCATCGTGAAAGGCAACGTTCGAACGAAATCGATCAGTGTTGACGCAAGTGGCCGGAAGATTCGGCCAGTGGAGGTCGACGACCTCTCCCTCACTTGAATATATATCGATAGTATCTATGAAAATGTGACAGAAGTCGCGTGATGTGATAAAAAAAAATGACACGTCAACTTTAACGGACTCTCACTACTTTCACTGGTCCTGAGAGATAACTGAATTTTCGGGACGTTATCATCAATTTAACCTGAGAGCATCTGACAGAAAATCACTTGTATATATTCTCGCGACGCCCGATCATCGTTTTTATCAGCCATCCAATAAAGCACAGTCGAGACAAATGTTTAAAGTGAAAAGTCTCTCAATTCAAGAATCGCTGCTAATGTGCTCTCTAAATTGCAGTGTTTTCACTGATTTGCAGTGGTATTCTTGCAACTGTAATAATTAATGAGTATTTAGTGACTTTTAATGATATTTACTTCAGAATTAGTGTATAATTACTGAAAGATCAGTGTATGTATTTCACTGATTGACAAGTTATAAATATTTTCATGGATTTCTGTGATTTTTTACTGACTGTAATTTAGAGAGTGAAATGACGAATGAATTAAAATAAGAAGACGTTCAGTCATAAAATCGGAAAGTGAAACGCGGATCGTCGTCTGCCTCTTTAATGGAACGGACAACCGAAACAAACAGCGCGCGGATAATCGCAGAAACCCCGTGTAATCGCATGACGTAAGTGCAACTGCGTTAAATTACGTACGGCTCCAGAAATTACACGGCTGACCTAGCAGCCAACCAAGGCAGTAGTAAACTCCGGCGCGAGGCCATTCGCATTGCTACCTTTAGGACGGCAGATGTCGGAAGGCGTAAAACGTAAGTCTTAAAACAAATTTTCCAGTTTATTTTCCTTTTGCACTCGCCCACCTCGTTAACATTAAAATCCTCGAAAAATAGCTCGATTAAAATTTTGAAATTTTCACAAAATTACCTGGATGATCGACTCGTTCGCCGTTAAGGCCTCCTTTGAGTCCATGACTGCGACGAATCCGGCCCAAATTAACACCGCGAAATCGCAATTGTAACGCGACAGTTGTCTCCCGCGTCTCCCCGATCTTACGTCGCGTGGAAAGAAGTCTCCCGTTGGCGGCGACCACGTGCTTCGCGCGGAGAGGTGGGAGGTTGCGGCGGCAGAAGCACGTGCGAACTTTCCTCGCCGGCGTCCGCCAGGAGGAGCAAGAGCGGGAGGAGGAGAAACACCACGCGCGCACCAATCTCTTTACACGGTGGAAAAAGATTTACTAATAATCGATGCGTGATAGCGAAATCCTAGCCCATCGCAATTGACATGTAGCTACTGTATACATTATCGGGAATAAATCGCGCGTCTTCTCCTTCGTCACGCGCACTTATCGGGTCCTTTGATCTTATCGGGCGGGTTCTTCGCTTCGATAAAGCACCCTCTCGAGAGTACGACTTGCTTTTTTTGTCACACGTCAAACACACGATGAAAACTAAGTACCGCGGACGAAAATAAATCCGTACGTCAACCGTGACACAATTACCCAACAGTCTCTCTCTCTTTCTCTCTTTCTCTTTCTCTATCTTCGCCGCCGGGGTAAGAGTCGCTCCGCGATGATTTACGACGAGCACACGGGCCGCAGACGGTCAATGACAGTGCGTCGTGCGCGCACTGCACTCGCCGAGCGGATAGACTCGCGGGGTTCGTCTTAATTAGGGGCGATTAAGCGAGACGCGCGCGTTCTCGTCTGACAGACTCCGACGAACGGCCGGCGGCCCGGGTACCGGAGTATCGACTACGGAGTAGGACTACAGAGCGGAGGAGGCTGCGACCTGTCCGCTTGGTGACCATCGTAGCACTGAGCTGACTGTGCCGAGCTCTCTTTCGACCAACGGGTATAGGGCTTCGGAGCAACACGCGCTCTCTCGCTCGCTCGCTCGCTCGCTCTCTCTTCGTCGAACCTGTCTCGGTCTCTCCGATTCCTGCACGGTCGTCCGTCGTCGCTCCTCCTCCTCCCTCCCTCCCTCCCTCCATCCCTCTCTCGTGTGTGTGTTTCCCGAATCTCTCTTTTTTTTTACTCTTCCCCCGTGTGCAGATCGAGGGGAGGGGATGTACTGTCCCTGTGAATGCCCACGCGTGTAATGCACGTGGCGATATACGCGTGTAGCATACACGTCCTTTTTCTCGCGTCAAATGGCCGGAAAAAAAGAACCGGTCTTGCGATAGCCGAACTAGCCGCGGCTTTCAGGGCGTGAAGTTATTTCGCGCTTTTTCGCCGACAATTCGCGGGGTTTTGTCGCGATGCGGGCGGCGCATTACGAATTCTTAAAAAGTCGAAAGGCGGCGCATAAAACTCGCATTTTTATATCAAATAAAAAAGCCCTTCCCCAATTCCAGAGGCGTACCTTTAGTAGGACGGAAAAAGAGGGAAGAGAAGACGGGAAGAGAAGAGAAATTCTCTTGTTCAAGATGAGATAAATTCAAGTTTTTAATATCCTTGGAATTGAAATGCCTTATACACGATTGCAAACTTTTATACATAACTGCTCGATGTCGAATCTCACTGACTGCTTATACTTCGGAAATAAATATAGTGAGTTTAACGAACGCGGAACACGCTGCAACACTTGCGGGCAAGACGGAGCGGATAAATGATAAAAGAATTTATATTTAGACCGCGAATATAAATCTACGCGCGGATGCGCTTTAAGAGAGAAAAATGATAATTCTGCATAGACGGCAGCGCTTTATCGTCGGCTAACGCCGATTGCTCATTACAAAACAAACGGCGCCGTGTAATAACTCCTGTTCACGAATCAGTTGTACAATTTCCAAACTTAAATACACATGTCGTTTATTGTCGGAGCTACGTGCACGCAATCTACGCGTGTGTTCCGCCGCGGTTATAAACTCGCGCCTTTTTCGATTTTCTTATTCGTTTCAATAAACCGATTGTGAGCACCGGCGCGAAGCGCACCGGAATATAAATCGACTGATTATTACTCGGATCGATTAAAGCCGCACCAGAAATACAACACGACGATTTACGAATGCAGTGAATCACGCGAAGAAATATGTGTGTACCGTCAAGTAAAATTATTAGGAAGCAGAACACAGGAAGTAAAGAAATTTCTTTACAAGGAAGATAGAGAAAATATATTTTTCAGGCAATATTTGAAAATTCTACAATTAATCCTTTAATATTATCTTTAATATTTAAAAACCTTATCTAGTGATCTGCTGATGAAAAATTAATAGCTACTCTTATAACTAAAAGTGCCAAAGTTGCTAACAACTGAAATTTTGTGTTAAGTTCGATCTTTCCTTGAATTCGCAATTCATTATTTTCCAAGCAATTTTTGAAAACCATACATTCAATTAATTCCTTATTATAATTTTTTCTATTAATCTTTTGATAAAAAATAATAGCTACTCTTATAACTAAAAGTGCCAAAAGTTTCTGATAATTAAAAAAATCCGTGTCAAGTTTGATCCTCCCTTGAATTTGTGATTAATTCATACGATAAGCGTCGTCGCATATCCGCTCGAAGATATAAATTGCACCGCTCGCGAACGATTCCATTCCGATTCGTCTCGCCATTGAGACTTTTTAGGCGAACTTTGATCTCGATGGTCCCGTCGACTTGATTTTATTTTCGGCGAACCTCCGTCTGTGAAACTCCGGTTCGGGCGATATTAAGGTCGCACGGCGATTATCGGAAAAATGCGCGCGACCATTTATACGATGTGCGCGCGCGTTTGTGGCAGCGTTCACGTTGCTGCGTGTCGGGCAAATATAAATGCAAATCGACAATCAAACGCTCGCATACGCATTAAGCGCCTGACCGCGTGCCGTTATGAACGCAGGAAGGACTCACCTTTCTTCGCAATTATTTTAAATTTAAAATATGAGCACCCCGCGTCATTAGATAATCGCTTATCTCGCGACTCGGTGATTACGTAACGCAATTAGACGTACCGCTTTCGTCCCGTTAACGAAGATGTTAATTTTGAATTTTTTACGAGACTTCTCTACAGTCGTTTCATATGATCGATGCCTGTAAATCTTTATTAAAAGTCACTTGTCGAAAATGATTTATTTCGAGAACTTTAATTGACAGATGGATTCGTGAGAGAATTTCGAAATTGAATTCCATTGATGACGCTAACACTCCTGACGCGTTTACTGAATGATGATTATCGAGAAAAAGAGAGAGCACACATCGATATAAGTATGCACACCGCATGCACTTCGCGCCAAATGTCCTATACGAGGTGGTAGACACGCGATTTCCGACGCTGAAGACGTTTCCAAGGATGTTGAGAAAACGGTGCCTTTCCCTCGATTATTCAGTCAATCCTAGACTCGTATTCCAGATGTTTCAGCATGCAAATAAACGCGTGTAAACGCCACGTCCGCCAACAGGTCGTTTGACAACTCTCTTTCATTAATAGTAGTAGATACATTGTAAAGGACGTAAAGTCGGTCTTCTGTGCGCAAGTGCTGAAATGATCAAATGTGCTAAAAAAAGAAAGAAATAGTTGACTCATTGCATTTGTTACAATATTTTTTGTTATTTGTGCGACGAAATGTGATTGTGTTTAAATTCTTATGACAGATGAGAAGAAGAAAACCACTTTTGGTGTATAGATAGCGAAGAAAATATTTTTTTACCTAATAATTCCAAGGAAGATATTTTTTTTTTTCCGAGAGGAAATCGATAAATCGTTCTTATCTTTTCTCTAAATACCTTCGGTGTGAATTCTTGTACATTGTAAAGATAAAGAAAAAACTTTGTTTTATGCGTTTATTACGATCTTGTTTATCGATCTTTTTTTTTTGCGAAATATTATATCAACTTCCTTTGTAAGAATGGTCTTTTGACCACTCGCAACGCCGTGTGTAAAACTTTTTGAAATGTTTGAAAGAAAAAATTAATGCAATTTCTTTCGGCATGTGGACGTGATGATGCTGGCGACAGCGAATTATTGCACATATTTTAAATTAAACATATCTCTGACCGATGCCTTCAATTGACACATATTTTGCGTCACGATATTGAAATTCATTTCGAATTTACGATAAAATGTAAATAAAAATTCGCCATCTCTCGATGAAACGATATCTTCATAAAGCAAATGTATAATTACGTATAAATAAAGTGAAAATAGGGAAAACGCAATCTGCGCAAAATAGGCTCGTAATAACTGCGACTTTAATATAAACGCTATCGTATCTGGCTTACTCGACGGTGCATAATACGTAAAACGGCATTGCGCCCGTGATTTATTAATAGTCGTACGATACGCGGTAATAATGCATAATCGCGAATCCATATAAAATCCCGATATTCTCGCAGATGCATGCAATTTACGTTTGTAAAGTGAAATTAGCGGCGTTGCAGGTAGATACAGATTATGGACGATAAATCAGTTTGATCGATAACCAACTGAGAGTCACGGTTTATAATAATATAATAACCGGTTTTGTGTTGGCAAGAGGGAAAGAGACAAACGGAAAAATAACGCTCCTTCGTTCGTATATTTGTCATAATTGCCGTTTGTGTGCCATGAGTGCGTTAGTCGCGATGGTCAAGTGTCTCCACGAAAGAAATGACGATAAGAAGTGCGTTTATTTATTAATGTAAACCTTAGAGAGCACGGTTAACTCGATCCGTTTGTTTCGACTGCGGAGGGAGAGATCGGAGGCTAATCGGTCGGGACGCGATTAAACGCTCTGTCATCTTCAGGAGCGACTTTCCTCGCCGAGAGGCGAAAGGGCGACAAAAGTAAAAGGGTCGTCCACGAAAGAAAGTCCTTACGAAAATGCGCGCGCGTGTGGAAACCTGTGCTTCTACGCGAGCTAGTAAATAGGGACGTCCCCCAAAAGATAATATTTGTCGTAATAACATCTCTACGGGCTCCTTATACGCATTTGAAGAACGAAAAACTTTCGAGGGTCCCATCGGCGACGAGGAGGAGGCCCTCCTCTCGAAACGCTTTCAACATCCTTAAACGCGCGACTCGCGCGATGTTTGATTTGATTTTGTGACTCGAAAGAAACGTGACAAGGGTCTTATCACGACCGGCACAGCTGGTTTGCACTCGTATATGTGTGTCTATTATACGCCTCTCGCAGCTCTTTTTTTTTTCCTTCTCTCGTCTATCATTTTCGTGATGAAACAGAAGAGAAAGGGGGAGATGGAGAGTCTCTGGAGATCCGTGATTTCAAATTCGTTCCCGTTTAAACTTGTTCCGGGCCTCCGGGAGAACTCGGCGCTTCAGCCTAAGTGGATAGCGTTATATCCTGGATGTGCATCTCGTGAATCACGAGTGCATGTGATTTATTACGTTCTCTCGCATGGAGGGAGAGATCTGGTAATGATTCGATCGCAGTTCAGAAACGAAAACCCGACTACTGACACAGATAATTGCGACGCGCATTTTTATTTCAACAAATGACAATTTAAAGGAGATTTTCGCGAATATTTTTCATTCGATGAGACTTCAACGAGATCGATACTTTTCCATCACGCGCATCCGCGATGATTGGATAAATCACATCGAAAAAACGTCGTTACCTCGTGACGAGAGCCACGCCACTCCGTTTTAAATTGCAGCAGCAGTCGAAAATGGATGGCAGGGGTGAAAGGCCTCTCCGGCTCTTCTTCCCGTTTTGGTATCCCTTCCGCGTGTAGACGTTTTCCATGTACGTGACGTTTATAAAGTGTGACTATGCAACGCGCGCCTGCAGAATATTAATTGCCGTGCGTCTCGTTCTCCCTTAACCTCTAGAGTCTTGGGGTGGTCACTATAGTGGCCATCAATAAATAACTGATTAATGCTTTGTCAATATTATTCTAGAACTAAAAATTCTGTACTAATCTATTTTTGCGTTAGAGCATGAAAAAAATATCAAGAAACGTGAAAACATCAGATGGGAAAAATATCATCTAAAAATATTATCTAAAAATTTTGATGACGATCTTAATAATTTGAGTTTGACATATAGATTACTTATGTATAAATACTTGAATTTGCGAAGAAATTTAACCCTTTTTAATCACATTTCCGAAAAATTCCATACCGGGGTATGACAAACCCCAATTTATGTTCTTACCTACCGTATTGACAGTTTTATTATTTTAACGTAAACAATTTTAGCAAAGATTTTAATACGAGAAAAAAAATTCGTCTTGCTTTCAAATAATGACTTAGGTAATAACAAATGACCGGCGATGGTTCTCACACGAAGCTCCATCATAGGCACACAGACTGATTCCATTGTGCCTCAATGACTCAGGTACACAGCATCAAACTTGTTGAAGTCTATTGGACCCCAAGTGACCATGAAGGGTTAATCGCATTGAAAGATTTAGTTAGATTTATAATTTTTTTTTTTTTTTTTTTTTTTTTTTTTTTTTAGTATACAATGGATTCTCGAGCAAAGAAAAATCCTACTTTTTCGAATAGTGAAATTTGCTTCGCTTTTTTTTGCTTTCTTTTTTGTCTTTCATATATGTGAATCAGGCATTAAAACATTTACTTTTTAAGCGAAAAATGCTGGAATTTTGAAGGTTAAGGATCAAATTTTTACGTCGTCACTTTGTTAAAAATTCTATTCGGCTTACAAGCCTCTCATCCTACCGCAAAATGTAATAAATCAAAATAAAAGCTAGAGGCAAAACCTAAAGAATAGAGGAAGCAAACAAAAAAGCGAAACAAATTGCACTATCTAAAAAGATGATTTCTCCTTACTCGTGAATTTACTTATATTTTAGAAAAATATTTCAAGTTTCTTCAGTTTTTTTGTCAAAATAATAAAAACTGTCAATAGGGTGAGTAAGAACGTAGGTTGGAGTTCGTCATACTCCAGTATGACGAACATTGAATTTTTCAGAAGTGTGATCACCAAGAGTTAAATTTCTTCAGTTCAAGTATACATATTATATATTTAACTGAAACACATAAATATTTGAATTGCAGAAATTTAATCAAGTTGAAAGATTTATTCAAATTGATTTTCTTCCTCGGTGTATCCCGTCCACGATCTCGATCGTGGCGCGGTGCAGGCGACGAGCTGTCTCTAGTTGGCCGGATCGAGGTCTAAAAGCGCGTCTAGCCTGCCAACGAAACGAATGATCGCGCGCTAGGAAAAGTTTCCCGGGCTCGTGACTTCAAAGCCGCTCGCCACGTCAAAGGGCGCGTGTTACCGGCGTATAGTTACCGGCATAAGTTACAAACGTTTACTAGGGGCACGCGAGATGAAGTTGTACTATTTATTACCGAGACCTGAGGGATATACCTACTCGCCAGTACGGCGCTCTGATAGTGTCGCGCGCACCTACGTGTCCTAAATTTCCCCGGAGTCGAGGAAAATAGACGACGACGTGTAACGAAAGCGTCGTAATAATAACTAATCCGCGGGGCGACGTTGCGTCATTTTGCAAGTTAAAGATCACCCACGATGAATGTGCGTTTTTGACGCAAATGTATTTTTTAAAAAATTATACTCGTGTTAATTTCAGTAGATAAGAGTACTTGAAATTTTTATATTCTTTACGTTTAAACGTCAAAAGAAAGTTAATATTCCCATCAAGCGGATATTAAATTTATACGCGAAGCAAGAGGAAATTTATTCCGCTCTCGCGACATTTCATCACGTGTATTTTAGTTCGCGGCTTTTTTGTGTCACACACGTTGATTATATCTGTTCCCGAGGAAATAACCACGATTTATCGCGTTGCTCGGAACACGCTTAGGCGTGCTATTTAACTTTATGAAATCGCTGCAGGAACAGAGCCCGCGTGCGCTAACCGCGGCTATTTTGCGTTTAGCACGACGACGGTGTCATTTTATTCCGCACGGTCCCTTCCTTCTCTCTCGCGAAGAAAGAGACGTTTAGAGCCAACCCTTTCGCGGCGCGAAGGATACGTAAAATCGCCGATACCGCGCTGTCTCGTGCGCTGCCGATACGTTCTAGGCAATAAAATCGATATGGCCCTTTGTCCCAGGGAATCATCGATCAACTTCTGGCCGACGGACATGCATTACGCCATCACTTTACTGCCTGTTTAAGAGCCCGCCGTTAAACATTCGAGCCCTTGACCCTCTCCCTCGACCGGTCGACGCGGCGCAAACTGCAATTTCGCAATGCGAACGGAGACGGTTCGTCGACCCTTCTTCCCTCCCACGAATAAAAAAAGAATCTCATCGCGTCGGAGAGCTTTCCGCTCGATCTTTTTCACGATCGATCGCCACCAATTTTATGCTCGTTAACCAGCCCACCATGTGCGCACGTACGCACTCGCGTTGCACTTTGACCGTAGTTAGCGGTACAAAGGCAAACTTTTCCCCCCAACGTTTCGTGTGGAACCGGAAGAACAGCTCGATATATCGGCCCCTTCCGTTCGATTATTATCGCCTCCCCTCTTCGTCTTTTAATCGCCTTTTCCTGTTCTCTCTGTCTCTCTGTTTCTTTCTCGCTCGTTAAGCTCACCAGGATATCACATCCTGACGCTTTTTTTCTCATTATTGAGATGTCAATTGATTAGTCGATGTACGGTAAGGTCTTCCTCTCTGCTTCGCCCTTCTATTTTCGACGCCACACCGTCATCTCTATTGTCGTAAAAGTTTTAATTAAATCCGGCTGCCGAAGGCATATCCGCCACTACGATTGTCCCGCGACAACGATCGAAAATAAACTTTCCTCTCGAAAGGCGCGCCCAGGGCAAACGACACCCGTTGTTCCGAGGGCACTTGGAATTCTCCCGAATTCGTCGACGGCGAAACAAAGCAGCGGAATAACTCGTCCCTGATGAAAGACGCTTATATTTCGAGAGAGAAACGGTTTGCCTCGCAAAATTTACTCAATTTCGGAATAGTTAATATTTAACTTGCGCCATACTTCGGAACGTCTCGACGGTAAACGTTATTAAAACATACATGCTGCTGCACACGTTGAAATTCGCATATGAAAAGTGTGTTATAAAATTTGTAAAATATATTTATCACATAAATTGAGAGAGAAAGGTGGTTATATAAATATATAGAGAAAGAGCCGGGTATTGGAAGAGCCACTTAAATTTTTTCTCAAGTTTACGAACAGATTCCGTAGACATTTTACTGTAGGAATATATGACAATAATATATAGCTGTCCACAAAACATTTGACAATCGGCAATAAAGAAGTTGCATTGTTGTAGCGTGTCGGAGACTTTTGTAGTGGAAAAAAATTAAAGTGGCTCTTTCATGCCCACCTTCCCTTATATATTTATAGAATTCCGATTCGCTTTCTCCCTTCCTCGTTCTCTCACTCGAGAGACAATTACTTTTTACATCACGTCTGCACCGAGGCGCGACACAGACGGATTAACTGAGGAGTCCTGTTATGAGCTGCGCTCATCGGAATGCTGAGAATATCCAGGCGTGTCCCTCGTGTCCCGTTTTTTGTATCGACGTATAACGTATAATCTCGAGCGTGAAATGATCTATTGCGAGAAGGAGAAACGCGATGACGGTTGACGCCCATGTGGTGGCGTCTCCGCGCCCTCGCATCTCTGCATATTCCGTCTCGCGAAAACTCGTGGAACACCTCGTGTTCGCATCTCTTTGCTCGGAACGAGAGAGAAAGAGAGAGATAGAGAGAGAAGCTTGGAGGAGTGAATTTTTTTCGGAGTCAATCGAGATACCGACACGCGCGCGACGATTTTTGTAGGGACTGCATGCGAAAACCAATTAAACGGGAACAATGAATCGCCTATGTATGTCGAGCGAACAGTGAATACGTGCTGCATATCGCGCGATGCGATCGTGTCCGTGACGATCCCGGCACATATTTTCAAAAGTGTATGTACACACGAAACTGATGAGCTCCTCGCGCGAATTTTTATCGGTGATATTGGAGCGGAATTGTTTTCAAGAGCCCCGCGCGAAATCGGTCAATAAACTCCGCCGCTGCCGCGCGCGAGTTATTTTTCGATGAAATCTCATAAATATAGAGAGAGAGACTGAATGAGAACGATATCCATTTTTTGATGAGATTCGACGATTCGAATGTGTTTCATTCGAGAGGATGGAAATCGTCGAATATCCCCAACAGTTTGCTCGTTAAATCGCGTAATAATAAATTATAAACGTTGTACAATCAACGTACGGTGTACCTCGTATCGCGCTTTGAATTTTTCATTGATTAAAATGTAATTTTACACGGAGAGTTTTTTTCAGATTAAGAACGTGAAATAATACATCACAATATGGTTGTAATTAATTCGGTATTTTAATATCTGTGAATTACACATAGAATAAATTCGTACACGGTAATTTATTAAAATTCCCCATCACTTGAAATTTGTTCATTGCTAATAATTTACGAGACGTCGCATCGTTTTGAGCGAATCGTAGTTTTGTGCCGCAGTTAATGTTGCAAATATGGCAAATTACATTTTGATGACTAATGATTTTATGTATATATCATTAACGCGTATATTATATGATATAAATCCGTCTTTGTTATGTTATCTCGGCACTTTTGCATTTTCGATTTTTAATCGTAAGTAATTCTTTCGAATAATTAAAGTATTGATAAAACACATCGCGGATACATTTTAAAGACCCTCGGCAAGACTTGAGCGTGAAATCTTGCGCCTGACGAGGCAATTATCACAAAATCTTCTGCATATGGCACGATTGGTTTCGGGGATGCCGTTTCCCGCCACGGAGTAGCATCCGTGTAATTTGTACATACAAAAAGAGAAAGAGATCACACACGCCTGAAACTCTTTTTGGAGGAAGACAGCATTTCGTGTCGACGTTAACGTTTCCATTAGCCCCACGCTTTAAGCTCCGTGCGTGACTTTGACGAGGATCGGGCCTCTCGTCTTTTCCGTTTTTTATGCCACATTATTCGGAAACACTTGGGAGGTCGATCATAATCATACGCGGCGGCGCATCATCTCTTTCTCTCTTCCTCGGCTCGGCAATATTATCGCTCCGCACAATTTGTCTTCTTCCGTCCCTGCGTCTTCGTTACGTGCCGAGGGATCAGAAATTGAAAATTAATATTTTTTACTTACTTTACACCGCCGTGAATTTTTATATTACATCGTAATTTTAAAAGGTGTGCATGCACCTTGCACCGTGCGAAAGAGAGAAGGATAGAGAAAGAAAGGGAATCCCGAAAATAATGCAACGGACGAACGACCGCGCGCACTTCCGATCGAACTAGCGGACGGGGATGTAAAGTGCAGGGTCGAACTCGCGAAAAGAACGGGGGATGGGAACGTGCACGTCGGAACTTTTACGCGATATTTCGCTGCCTATCGTGCCGTGTCCGGCCGTTAATATTGTAGCGGAGCCCACGTTGGCGCACAATAATTGGTTGCAGAGGCAATGCGGGAAAGAAGACCCATTCAACTACTACGGGAGGGAGTCCGGCCGTAGCTATTATGCTAAATGCCGCCAATTAAGTCGGCGATTCTCCGCGAAGTTCCTTTTGTTCCGCTGTTAAGCGCGCCACTTTCCCGACGAGCGCGTTACGTCTTACTAAATGCGCTCGATAAATATTCAGCGAACGTAGTTATAAATTTTAGCGTCGTTCCGCGTTCATCTATCTGATGGCCGCTGATCCAGTCCGCCCGATCATGATCCTCCCTCACGTCAAATCGTGAATGCAACGGCGCAGATTCCGCGTGACACATTTAACCCGTCGATAAACAGACGGATCGAGCATAATCGCCGTGCTCGCGGCACAATCGGCAGTCTTGATTTGCATGGCAGTCGAACGAACCGTGTGCATCTATGAATCTCTAAGTATTTAAATCTTTTTGACCTTTTCCTTCGGAGGTTGCAGCACCTAACAGGACTAAAATTTTTACTATACTAAAAGATATTTTTGGTATTTAGAATCGTGTTAATTTTGTGGAATGGCGAACATTTTTAAAATCTGCGATAAGACTCAGATGCATTTTCTACGAAAAACATATTCGGAAATGGAGAAGCTTTTAAGCAATCGGCACTTGAAAGACAAAAAAGAAAAAGAATGAGAAAGAGCACGTGTGGTTCGAGAGTGTTTATTTCTCACGTTTCTGAACTATTTATCGTGTCAAACTCGAACCCGAGTTATTCGTGCCAAGAAATTGAGAACTCGCGGGGAATGCGACCATTTGTGAATTTCGGAAAACAGATCTTTGAACGGCGATAAGCCCGGGCACGTCTGTTTAACGTCGAACGCGAAATAAAAATGTCGTTATGCAGAGAACGCAAACATATTTGTTCCTAAGAAAGGAGTAGATAGTTTCGACCACACAATCGGGAGAGTCGAGCGTTTGCGCATGCACTCACAAGGGATTTCGACCTGGCAACATTAGTTTTTTTTATATCACTTGCAATATGGAACGTTCCCTTGTCAGAGCACTATATTTTGTTAAAAGAAAAAGGCCCGGGCGCTTTGTCTTCCTTCGCAGATGCGGCGCCCGCAATAATCTGAGACTGGACCACCCTGCCTGCCCGCTCGCCCTGCTTACTTCTTCTTTCGCTGATTTCCTGCCTTGCTATTGCCGAAACAAGAAAATTATCCGCTGGCATTGACAGAAACCGCACATCGGCCGCGCACATGGAAGCTACAAAATTGCTCGTCGAATCGTAGCTTCTCCCTTGTTGGTTCTTTTATTTTTTCGATTATTCTGTAGGATCATTAGAGATTTTTATTGTACATATAATTGTTGATTATTTGTTTTTATTTTTAACAATAAGTAGATATACAGAATGTTTTGAAATTCGCAAATAGAGAAAGCAAGAAAGTTTTCAAAATTTAAGAATTTTTTTCTAATAAAAAAATTTTGGTCCTGAAACCAGTTGCAAAGAACAAAATAGTGAAAAATTTGTTACAGTTTTTGATAAATTACTTTTAAACAAGTAAAAGAATCGAAATAAACTTTTGTACAATTGATATTTGATTATAATTTTATTAGTATATATAAAAAATTTATTTAATTCGTGTTATTCCCTCATCAGATTTGCAAAAAAATGCTACATAACACAATTTTGTTTAAGAAGAGTAAACAAAAAATTAAATAAATTGAGAGGATTGTGCTTAAATTTTACACAGATATTCAAACGTCATCTTTGACATTTTTATATTTTTGGTAATGCTTCAAGATGCGACACGTAAATCTTTCATGACATATTTGTATTTTAGTGTATATTGTTGAACTGTTTCAAACGCGTCTTGCATTCTATTATTTTCTTCTATGAATGGGTATTTTGTCCTGACGATGTTCGAAATCTTTACCTGTTTACTCGAATATATCAAGTGACAATTGGTACCGAGGAACGTATCCTGGATAAGAAATGAACGAAGATATAAGGCGCTTAAGGGAATCCGAGAAATCTTCTTCAATCTCCTTTAGCTTCATCTTTCGTATGTGTCACAGTAATATGCATATCTCAGCCGAAAATGTGCTTTCCCTCCTCCGTTCTTTTTCTCCTCTCCTCTGCTCTCTCTTTCTCTTTCTCATTCTCACGTATATACTTCTTTCGTTTTGAATTATGCGCCCTTATCTGGAGGGTCGAAATAAGCTTGCGCCAGTTTTCCATTGAATTTATTAGCTCTTAGGTCCCCGCGAGAAACCAGCTAAATAAATATCAAAGATATCTTGCAACGTACGAGCGCTAAATCTGTCGGTTTGGTGGCACTCCGAAGGAGTTTAGGAAAACACGAAGGGACCTTGTGACCCCCAAAAAGAAAAAAAAACGTTTCTCGGATCACGTTTTCAACGCGTGTGTCCACGATATCGCATTATTGGCTGCGTTCAGCGGAAAAAGCAGCTTTGCAACTGTTGTAAAATTCTTTTATACGATTACGTTTATAATACATGTAGATCCGACAGAAACTAAAGGCAAAATCTAATCGTATTAAAGAATCTTACAAAGCTGCTTCTTTTGCTGAACGCAGCCATAATATCGTGATATTTGTGAGACTGCGCTGCAAAATTTTTCATTAGGTTAAGTGCGGCGACTGACGCTTCGTCATCGAAACGAGCGAGGCAGCCACCATCGATTCGACCGACTTCCACATCTTTGTCACTGCAGCTTGCACGTGTAGCAGCGTTTTTTACTCGAATTCGTACAGCAGTCGCGTCGTTGACAAATACAGCATTGTAGTTTAATTATTATATTTATCGATATACAGAAAGAACGGTTTTGTTAAAGTATCTTAAAATTTAACGTAAAACACTCAAGCTAGTTGCTAGTATGTAACCGTTTAAGTTATTTAAGCTTTTTACAGCATTGCCCATTATGCTCGAGCACCCTACGTAATTTTGATGATTCAACAAAATTATTTTCAGATCTGTATCTAAGCAAAACTTTTAGATACCTCAGCAAAATCCTTCTTTCCGTGTATATAAAACACACGGTGATCTGAACAATTCTGATTCATCAAGTGATATATGTAATTTAGTACACGTAATGAACAATGTGTTATTTAATAAATTTTAGTATAAAATATTAGTATAGAAGTCACACGTACATAGATACACCAAGAGGTACGTGAACAATCGTCCGTGTTTTACATAATCGCGTCTAATCTCGGGGTACGATACGGCATTAATATCAAGTTCAATAAAACACCACGAGCGAAGGGAACAGGTTCTTCCCTTTCTCGGGCGCCGTAACGGTCCGATTTCTAAATCCCCTAAATGGACCGGCGTTCAATCATACCGCGCCGTGGGCGGTGGGTTGCCGCACGTCCGAGAGACGCGAGAGAGAGAGATAGAGAAAGAGAGCGAGAGAGTCGGCTTTCTACGAAAAAAGGTCCGACAATTCTAATTGCCGCTGTTCCCCTACAGCTCACCCTCCTCCCCCGCTCGGGGGAGGGCGGTTTCGTGTGAAAATAAGAAGCCCACGTCCCGGGGAAAGCACCTATTTGGACAAATTGACCAATCAAGATGGAGCTTAGAGCCCCTTTTGTCTACCTGCGTGTCGCAATTATCACATTAGCTTGAAATTTATGACCGCGTTTAATGCCCGAAGTTATAAACGAACTTGGCATCTTTAATGCACAGCTGACCCGGAGGAAGAGAGATCGCTGGATCTTTCTTTTTTTTTCTCTCTACGCAGATACTCGCGGGAAGTGCCGCTTGACGGTTTCCCATTTACTTTCGTAGCTTTTCGAAAATTCGTTATCCCAGGGATCATGGTTTCCAACTCTGGCCGTATATGCATGACGCTCCAATTCTCGACTGACGGTGTAATACAGATAATTAACGTAACTGCATTTGGAAGTGCAAACGCGGATCCAATCAAGTAGATGCAAACAGCTTAGCCTGTTAGTAACCGAGACCGATAGTGGCGCGCGCGAGCGTTGCGTTCCATACCTCTTTCGCGCTGCAGTAACTTACGGTAAATACGGGAAATCCCTTAAAACGTTCTGCTGGTTAGCGAGTCGACGTTTCGCATTGAGCGGAAACTAAAGCCGTCTCACCAATGTGTTCGCCCCGATGCAATCACGAAAGATCGGTTCGCCAAGCTGGGGGCTGTAGGATTGTCGTCGTACTTCAGGGAAATTCATTTAAGCGTCAGCGCACTCACCCTTACGAAAACCACGACAAAGACGCGATCGAGCTATCGCAATGTTAGTGCAAAATAACGACGTCGCAGAACTCAGAAATCGTTCAAGCAGTAAAATTAATCAGTCCGATTAAAAGATCCATTCTCGTTTAGAGTGAGATTTTGTTGATGTTCGTTTCATTAATTAATAACACTCGTCACATTTTTACTTTGAGTGTTTTTTTATTGTCCCGTAATGACTAAATGTTTGCTGTATCAGTAAATCTTTTTCCCTCCGCGTAGAATAGCGGTTGCCCCGCTAGATTGGGGAAAAAAGGACCGCCTGTGCGCCGATAGGCCTCGTTCAATCGTTCGAGCGTTTTTTAGTCGAGTTACTAGAGTGATACGGGGTGAGAAATGAATAGAGCGAGGAGGGGAGGGGAAGAGGAGATCGAAGAGAAGAGATTCATACGGAGTATTCAGCGGTGTGGCCTGTTTCCCGTTTGGCCACAAAGCTCTCGGTCTGGCTTGCAACCCGCTATTACGGATGGATAACATACGCGCCTGCTTCGGTATGCACGCTGGCACTGTTATATGCATATTGCGCATACACACACACACAGTAGTGCGATTATAGCCGTAAGCTACGGCACATTAAAGGAAGTAAAGGGGAGGAGGGGCCTTTGATCTCGGATGAACAATATTGCAGCGCCGCTAATTATTCCAAGTTTTCATTATTATTATTATTTGGGAGGGTAATGATTTTTGCACTATAAAGAATTATCGACTTCTTAACTGCACTGTAAAAATTTTTTGTAAAGTTATAACTATGATTGTGGGTAATTTTGAAACTATAATAGTTGTAAATTTTTATGTGTGTATAATTTTGTATGTAAATTTTGCAATAATTGAATTTTTTTCTACACTTGTGTATACACTGTAAACAAATTTATTACAAATTACATTATTTTTACTTGTATACTGCAAAATTATACACACGAGACAATTTACAACTATTATAGT
Source organism: Monomorium pharaonis (assembly GCF_013373865.1). Taxonomy (NCBI): domain Eukaryota; kingdom Metazoa; phylum Arthropoda; class Insecta; order Hymenoptera; family Formicidae; genus Monomorium; species Monomorium pharaonis. The sequence continues at coordinate 1,712,406 of NC_050476.1, forward strand.
TATAATTTTAGACAAATTTTTTACAGTGTTGAGAAACTGATACAATATCCAAAAGAAATCAAGTACGCGTGACGCAAACAAATATTTTTTACAATAGACGATTAAAAAAGAAATGTTCTCTAAATTACAATCAGTGAAAAATCACTAAAATTAGTGTACTTTCACTGATTTTAATGGTGTACTTATAACTTGTCAATCAGTGAAATAAATACACTGATCTTTTAGTAATTATACACTATTTCTAAAATAAAAATTACTAAATGTCAGTAGATACTCACTAATTATCACAATTATAAGTATACCACTGCAAATCAATGAAAATACACTGATTGCAATTTAGAGAGTGAAAACAAATGTTTAAGCATTAATACACTTTGCACGATAAACGTCCGTTTGATGAATGAAATCTAATTTATTCAGACATTTCGAAGCTTCATTATTTATTGCCGGTTTAATCGCGATTTCGTGCTCGGATTTGCGAACTGCCGACGACAGGCGTGACAGGCGGGATTACATTGACGGAATCGCGACATTTTTCAAGCAAGACGAGCGAGTCCCATTTGATTAGCTTGAATAAAGAACGTGTCGGAATTTCTAGGTGTATTGTTCGTGACTTGGTAACTTGCCAGTTTCGAGCTGCCACCACAGCGGACGCCACTTCCTCACCCCGGTATAAGCGTCTTTTATTAATGAGCTACCCATTTTTGCGAATGATTTACGATTTCTAATGCCTGCGATATTATTTGTCGCCGTTGTTATTTCTCGCGTAGGTCCTCGCAGGGGTTGCCGCAGAGCGGTTCAAGAACGAAACATTAGTGCTTAATTTCGCGATACAATCGAATCATAAATATATCAAACAATTGAGACGATTGAATCTCTTGTGTATAAAAGAATAATTTTCATTAGATTTCCAAATACTTAGATGTTTCAATCTCTGAATGCCTCGATTTAAATTTCTTTCGAAAGTCCAAACGGGGCTACTTTAAAGTGCGTGTGTTTTAATTTAGTTGTCGAAACGGTTCACACTTTCCGCGCGGCTCGCGGCGACAGGCAAAAATATTTTCGTTCACGGCGGAATAAATTGAGTGAGGTAGCACCAGAGGCCGGGCGTTCGTTGGTCGACCGACGCATTTTCGAAGATGGAAAATCGAGAACCACGTTCAAACGAATTAACGCCGCGGGCGAAAGCAGGAGGGGTGCGTAATGATCGACCGCGCTGTGGCATTTATCGGCGATACGAGCGATGGTCCTCATGTAAAACACGCTCCAAAAAAGAACGGTTTTTTTCCCGACGAGGGGGTCGCTCCTGGTGATGACTGACTTATTGCTAATCCTTAATTGCTTCATTATTTTTGATAAAGTGACCGCCGTCCTCATCCAAGGAGACGCCCTTGGATCGGGCGCACGATTTCTCACATGCACGCATAAGAGTTCACGACGTTGAGATATTGTTCCCCTTTTCCTTTCACTCGGTGATAAAAATATGTTCGCTCAAAATATATAAAGTATGGTATTGTCAAGGATTAACTGCCGGCCTCTGGAAGACGAAGGTGTCCAAATAAGCGCGGTTAAAAAAAAAAGGGCCGTAGTACTTTTAAACGAAGTAGCGAGGAAAACGAGGGAGAAATCGAAACGCGCCGGGAAAAAAACAGCGGGGATAGAATGAGAAATGCACGTTGTGGCGGTGGGAAAGAGGGCCGTTGCATCGAGCATTTCGTTCGGTATGTAGCCTTTCTGGGTTAAACGCGACTCCGTGCGTTTGCTGCGAAAGACGGAAGGAGGGAGAAGAGATACAAATGCGCTCGCCGACAAAAAAAAAGTGCGGAGTGGGCGAGGTCGCGGCAAAAAAACCGATAATTAATTCGGTCACATCCGCGGTGTTCTACTCGACAGCTTCTTCTTTTATTTCAGCCGTCCCTCTTTGTCCGTTCCCCTCCTTTGTCCACCCTCTCCTTCTCGTCCTTTCATCTTCGCTCTCATCAATCTCCCTCGTGACCGCTTCAATCGTCGACTTTTTCGCAAAAAAAACCGTTTACGTTGTATTGAAATAGAAGAGAGAGATTGCAGTCCTCGATAAAATTACAGGATGCGCTTGATAAATACTATTTGAAAAATACGGGAAAAATAAAAATGCGAAAGATGAAACGGAAATTTTTTACAACGTAGCAGAGGGAAGTAAAAGTTATGTGGCGTCTCAGATTGTTATTTTTCTCTTTCGTTCTCACAGAAATTTCGGTGAAACATTTTTATTATGCAATCTTGCATTCGCCCGCGAAATGAGAAAATATTCGATTCGAAGTTCAAAAATATCGAAGATATTGCACGTATTTTCATAAGTCGCAAAGCAATATTCCGTTGTAGATCAATAGAACGTATATCGCAGAAGCAATCCCCGCTTTTTGTGCGCGCTGTTGAGATTAAATTAAAAATTACACTGATCGCCGCCGCTTGTTCCACGTGATAAAGTACCCTTCGCGTTTCCCGGCCACCCTTCACTGATGACTCCATTCTGATCGCTCGTCCTGATTTCGCTTTAGAACAAACGTCCGCGCCCCTTTTCGAGTGGAAATGTTCCGAGCCCTCTCTCGCAAAATAACAGGCCGTTGCGAGAGAAGTCTTCGTCGGAAATAATCTCGTTATACGACGGTAAAGCCAATCAGCGAGCGAATAAATCGCATCGTTGCGTTTCAAATGAATCTAATAACGTATCCATTTGCGACGTCGCAGTGGCAGTCGATTTTGAAAAAAAAAAAAAACATCACCGGTGCACGAACCGAAAATACAACGTAACTTCATCTCGTTTATTCAGATATTCCCCCCCCTCCTCCCTTACCGCGTGTAACGACGTAACACAATAAGGATGGAAAAGTATCTAGAAAAAAAAAGAGAACGTAATGTAATAGGGGGTTACGTAATTACGCGAGTTAAAGTAATTACCGCGCGGAGAGAAACCACCGTTTGTTAAAACGTTGACACCGCGCTCGCGCGTCGAACGAATTTACGCGCGCGGCAATATGATCGCCGATATTTTCGCGGCGTGATAGCAAAGCGACAAGTTCATCCAACCACCCCGAGCCCTGGCGAGCCATTCTAAC